>NW_022610893.1:0-162319 GCF_000309985.2 Brassica rapa
GGAATCAGTAGAAGACAGTGGGGTGTTAGAGAGCAGGAGAAAGGGAGTGGAGCTGATGATCGCATCACCAGGAAGGAATGGAGAGTGTTCATGGAACATGTACAAGCCTTAGCAGCAAGCAAGAAGCATGCTATACAATCCGGAGCTTCTAAACCCATGGTGATTGATTCTGGAGCAAGTCATCATATGATCAGTGATAGGAGGCTTATAAGTGAGATCAAGGCTGCAACAGGGAGTGTTAGGATAGCTAATGGTGCTATGATCCCAATAGAAGGAGTGGAAAGCTCAAACTGTTTGAGAAGGACACGGCTGCCTTCTACATGCCTCAGTTCACTTCAAATCTATTATCTGTGAAGAAAGCTACCATTGATCTTGATTGTCAAGTAGTATTCAGACCTGATGAAGTTGAGTTTCAAGATTTGAAGACTGGGAGAGTCATTGGCAGAGGAGACAGCAAAATCAGCTATACCACCTCGACTTGGCTAAGACCTCTAATCCCTTTGATTCTATTTGCTTGAGTAGTACTGCTGAGAAGATTGATAGTATTACTTGGCATGCTAGATTAGGACATCCTCATGCTCGTGCCATTGAATTGATAATCCCTAATATGTCATTCAATCACTTGGATTGTGAAGCATGCATATTAGGAAAGCATTGTAGGACTGTTTTCCCAACATCTAAGACTACTTATGAGCATTGCTTTGATCTAGTTCACTCGGATGTGTGGACCGCTCCATGCATGTCTAGAGACAGCCATAAATACTTTGTGACATTCATTGATGAGAAGTCTAAGTATACATGGCTCACATTGCTTCCATCTAAAGATAAGGTGCTAGAAGCGTTTATGAACTTCCAAGCATATGTATCTAATCAATACAATGCTACTGTGAAGGTACTGAGATCAGACAATGGAGGTGAATACATCAGCAATGCCTTCAAGAGTCATCTAGCCAAGCATGGGATTGTGCATCAGACCAGTTGTCCCTACACACCACAGCAGAATGGTGTAGCTGAGAGGAAGAATAGGCACTTGATGGAGGTTGCTAGGTCGATGATGTTTCATGCAAATGTCCCAAAACGTTTTTGGGGAGATGCTGTACAGACTGCTTGCTATCTCATCAACCGGGTCCCAACCAAGATACTGAAGAATCTGTCTCCATTTGAGGTGCTGAATAAGAGCAAGCCTTTTATTGATCACCTACGGGTATTTGGGTGTGTATGCTATGTCATGATCTCCAGGAGAACAGAGAAACAAGCTGGAGGCAAAGAGCACTAAGGCTATGTTCATTGGATACTCTATCACTCAAAGGGATACAAGTGCTATGATCCTGAAGCAAGGAGAGTGATGGTATCTAGAGAAGTGAAGTTTATTGAATCAAAAGGGTATTATGAAGAAAAGGAGTGGGAAAATCTGAAGGATTTGTCTCAAGCTCCATCTGATAGAGCAACAACACTGAGGGTGCTGTTGGAGAAGCTAGGGATAGGGTTATCCCAGGATCAGGAATCTGGAAGAAGAGAGTCTTCCAATCCGACTAGTGAAGCTGAAAGAACAACTCCTCTTGATCATGAGAGGGGGAATGGAACTGAATCTCATGAGCAAGTGCAAAATCAAGATTCAGGCCAGCATAATCAAGAGGTGACACAGGAAGTAGAGAGTGGTGCTCAGTCTAGTGGAGATGGGCAAAGAGAGTCTACTGGCTCAGATGAGAGTGGTACTCAGTCTAGTGAAGGGAATGGGGGTCAAATGAGAGTGGTGCTCAATCAAGTGAAGATGGGCAAGAGCCACAAGAAGAACAAGTTCAGGAGCTAAGGAGGAGCACAAGGGTGAAGAGAGATGCTTCCAACTGGGTAAACACGAGAGTGTACTACAATGCCCAGGCTGTGGAGCATCCTTCTCAAGCTATGTGTTCCTTTGCAGAGTTTCCGGACGAGCATATAGCCTTCACAGTAAGCTTGGATGAGAGCTATATTCCAAGGACATATGAAGAAGCTATGGCTTTAAAGGAGTGGAGAGATTCAGTTGCTGATGAGTCCGGAGCCATGATTAAGAATGAAACATGGTATGAGAGTGAGCTGCCTAAAGGGAAGAAGGCAGTGACTAGTAAATGGGTGTTCACAATCAAGTTTCATCCTGATGGAAGAATAGAGAGGCGCAAGTCTAGGTTGGTGGCAAGAGGATTTACTCAGACATATGGTGAGGACTATGTTGAGACCTTTGCTCCTGTGGCTAAACTTCATACTATCAGGATTGTATTATCTTTAGCTGTGAATCTTGAGTGGGATTTGTGGCAAATGGATGTGAAGAATGCATTCCTTCAAGGAGAGTTGGAAGATGAAGTATACATGCATCCACCACCAGGTCTTGAACATCTAGTAAAGAAGGGTAATGTGTTGAGGTTGAGGAAAGCTATCTATGGTCTCAAGCAGTCTCCAAGGGCGTGGTACAACAAGTTGAGTACTACACTGAATGGGAGAGGGTTCAGAAAGTCAGAATTGGATCACACTCTCTTTACCCTAACCACCTCATCTGGTATTGTGGTATTGCTTGTGTATGTGGATGATATCATCATCACAGGCAGTGATAAGGAAGGCATCAAGGCTACAAAGGAGTATCTCAAGGCAAGCTTTGAGATTAAAGACTTGGGGGAAATGAAGTATTTTCTTGGGATTGAGATATGCAGATCAAAGGAAGGATTGTTTATGTCTCAAAGGAAGTATGTGATTGATCTATTGAAGGGAGCAGATGCCTATGGAGGAAAGACAGCCAAGATGCCAATGGAGGATGGTTACAAGGTTCCACGTGAGGGGGAGATTGAGGATAGCAAGCCATTCCATGATCCTAAGCTGTATAGGAAGCTAGTGGGGAAGTTGATTTATCTTACCATTACTAGACCTGATGTGTGCTTTGCGGTGAATCAAGTCAGTCAACACATGCAAGTTCCTAAGGAGCACCACTGGCGGATGGTGGAAAGGATCTTGATGTATCTGAATGGAACTACTGGTCTTGGAGTATGGATGGGATGTAACAAGAGTACTGAGGTTGTAGGCTACTGTGATGCGGATTGGGCTGGGACCGAGCAGATAGAAGATCAACCACAGGCTATTGTACATTCATTGGTGGTAACTTGGTCACTTGGAAGAGTAAGAAGCAGAAGGTAGTGTCTTGTTCCAGTGCTGAGGCCGAGTATAGAGCAATGCTGAAGCTTACAAATGAGCTAGTGTGGATAAAAGGGATTTTGAAGCATCTGGAGATTATTCAAGCAACGCCAATGACAATGCATTGTGATAATCAAGCAGCTATCCACATTGCATCTAACTCTGTGTTCCATGAGAGAACAAAGCACATTGAGGTTGATTGTCACAAGGTGAGGCAGATGATGATTCTTGGGGTGATACTACCTTGTTATACTCGGAGTGAGGATCAGTTAGCAGATGTGTTCACAAAGGCAGCAAGGCAAAAGACAATGGAGTCCATACACATCAGGTTAGGACTCATTGATCTCTCGCCTAAGGGCTAGTCTATACACTCTCCTGATCATGTGATCTCTACTCTTTTTCCTCATTAAGGTTTTGTCCCAATGGGATTTCTTTAATGAGGTTTTAATGAGGGAGATCTCATGGTCCTTCCAAGCTTGACTTGTTCCACATGGTCAAGCTTGAGGGGGAGTGTTGAGATGAGAGAATAAAGAGTTGATATATTGAGAGAGGAAGAGAGTTGGAGTAGACAGTAACTTGGAGTTTTACTGTGGTAACTTTAGTTTAACCACAGTAACAACTTGGGAAGTTATCTGATGGCATGAGAAGGTAACTTAGTGAAGGGAAGAGAGTAAACTCGACCAAAGAGGATAAGGAAGGATAAGGGAGCACTTTGACAGCCTGTATGATGCTGGAAAGGAGAGGATGCTTTTCTACTAGTGCAAGCATGTGAGAAAGCACAACCAAGTGATTCAAAAGGAGTTCCAGCCTGTCCTTTGACTACACATGCTTATACATTTCGAAATTCCTTGTTGCTCTCTCTTTATATACTTGTAAACCCTCATCAGTATTAATTAATGGAGTTTTGAGTCTCTCTCTCTTAAGTCTCTCTCTTGTTCTTAATCTCCAATCTCTTGAATTCTCAGATTAAACTTAATCACTCTTTAAATCACCAAATCTAATAATTTATTCAACTTCCTGGTGATTCTCCACCACTTTATGTATCCAAATCAAGCTTCTCACAAAGTGATTCATCCTGGTTTGATTGGAACGACGAAGAAGCTGTGCTATTCCCAAACTGGGAAACTGGAATCACCTGATTTGAAAGTGGGATAACTTCTTTTCGCCAACTCCTATGAGATTTATTCAACTTCCTGGTGATTCTCCACCACTTTATGTATCCAAATAAAGCTTCTCACAAAGGGATTCATCCTGGTTTGATTTGAACGACGATGAAGCTGTGCTATTCCCAAACTGGGAAACTGGAATCACTATATTTGAAAGTGGGATAACTTCTTCACGCCAACTCCTATGTGATTTATTCAACTTCCTGGTGATTCTCCACCACTTTATGTATCCAAATTAAGCTTCTCACAAAGTGATTCATCCTGGTTTGATTGGAACGACGAAGAAGCTGTGCTATTCCCAAACTGGGAAACTGGAATCACCTGATTTGAATGTGGGATAACTTCTTTTCGCCAACTCCTATGAGATTTATTCAACTTCCTGGTGATTCTCCACCACTTTATATATCCAAATCAAGCTTCTCACAAAGTGATTCATCCTGGTTTGATATGAACGATGATGAAGCTGTGCTATTCCCAAACTGGGAAACTGGAATCACCTGATTTGAAAGTGGGATAACTTCTTCTTGCCAACTCCTATGAGATTTAATCAACTTCCTGGGTATTCTCCACCACTTTATGTATCCAAATCAAGCTTCTCACAAAGTGATTCATCCTGGTTTGAATGGAACGACGAAGAAGCTGTGCTATTCCCAAACTGGGAAACTGGAATCACCTGATTTGAAAGTGGGATAACTTCTTCATCCCAACTCCTATGAGATTTATTCAACTTCCTGGTGATTCTACACCACTTTATGTATTCAAATCAAGCTTCTCACAAAGTGATTCATCCTGGTTTGATTGGAACGACGAAGAACCTGTGCTATTCCCAAACTGGGAAACTGGAATCACCTGATTTGAAAGTGGGATAACATCTTCATCCCAACTCCTATGAGATTTATTCAACTTCCTGGGTATTCTCCACCTCTTTATGTATCCAAATCAAGCTTCTCACAAAGTGATTCATCCTGGTTTGATTTGAACGACGATGAAGCTGTGCTATTCCCAAACTGTGAAACTGGAATCACCTGATTTGAAAGTGGGATAACTTCTTTTCGCCAACTCCTATGAGATTTATTCAACTTCCTGGTGATTCTCCACCACTTTATGTATCCAAATCAAGCTTCTCACAAAGTGATTCAACCTGGTTTGATTTGTATGACTTTAGAGTAATGAAGAGTAATCTGAGTGTTTAGAATAGATTTGAGAGAGATTAGAGAAGAAACGAGTGTAGAGAGTAAGAGATTAGATCAAGAGTCTAAGAGAAACGCCATGGAGGCTAAGAATAATCAGAACTGTCTAAGTTTTATTAATGACCAAATGTTACAATATATAGAGAGGCATCTCGAGGTTAAGGGTTTCAGAAAGCACACTGTTACATGGGATAAGATTCTGCTTTAATTCAAACTGTCCAATTAAGCTCTTCCTTGTGTGTAAAGCACCTTTACCTTTACACAGCTTCTGACAGCCTGTCATAAGCTCTTCCCTTATCCTCTCCACGCGGTAACATCAGTAAAGGCTCAGTAAGACTTCTCCTTTACCTCTTAAGTTAACCGAGTGTAGTAACTTCCCTTAGGTAGTGATCTTGGTCGAGCTACTCTTGTACGGCCTGTACGGCCATGGTACGGCCTGTACGGCCTAGCCTCTCCCAAACTCATTCCTCCAACCCATTACTCTCCTAAGCCTCACTCTCTTATTAGCAATCCATCTCATCATCTAATGCCTTCTTCTCAACACTCCCCCTCAAGCTTAGCTTTGTGAAAGCCTAAGCTTGGACAGCCATGAGATCTTCCTCATTAAAAACCTCACCAAGGAAAACCCATTGGGACAAAACCTTGATGAGGGAAAAAGAGTAAAGACCTCACAGCCAAAGGGGATCAGCTCCTTCTCTTCCCAAGATCAATGAGGCCCAACCTGATGTGAATGGACTCCATTGTCTTCTGTCTCGCAGCCTTAGTGAACACATCAGCCAACTGATCTTCACTTCTTGTGTAGCATGGCAGGATGACTCCTAAGATGATCATCTGCCTCACCTTGTGGCAATCCACTTCAATATGCTTGGTTCTCTCATGGAACACCGAGTTGGAGGCAATGTGGATGGCAGCTTGGTTATCACAATGCATTGTCATTGGCGTGGCTTGATCAATCTCCAAATGCTTCAAGATGCCCTTGATCCACACCAGCTCGTTGGTCAGCTTCAGCATAGCTCTATACTCGGCTTCTGCACTTGAGCAAGACACCACCTTCTGCTTCTTACTCTTCCAAGTAACCAAGTTGCCTCCAATGAATGTGCAATAGCCTGTGGTTGATCTCCTGTCTGCTCTATCACCAGCCCAATCCGCATCACAGTATCCAACCACTTCAGTGCTCCCATTGCAACCCATCCATACTCCTTGATCAGGTGAGCCGTTGAGGTACATCAAGATCCTCTCCACCATGCGCCAATGATGTTCCTTAGGCACTTGCATGTGTTGACTCACCTGATTCACAGCAAAGCAAATGTCAGGTCTAGTTATGGTAAGGTAAATCAATTTACCAACTAGCTTTCTATAGAGTTTAGGATCCTGATAAGGTTTGCTGTCTTCAATCTCCCCCTCTCTTGGGACTTTGTAGCCATCCTCCATAGGCATCCTTGCTGTCTTGCCTCCATAAGCACCTGCACCTTTCAAAAGATCAAGTGTATACTTCCTTTGGGACATGAACAAACCTTCCTTGGATCTACATATCTCAATTCCAAGAAAGTATTTCATTTCTCCCAAGTCTTTAATCTCAAACATGGATTTAAGAAACTCCTTGGTTGCTATGATACCTTCCTTATCACTTCCTGTGATAATGATATCATCAACATACACAAGGAGTGCAATCATACCTGAGGAAGTAGTGAGAGTGAAGAGGGTGTGGTCTAGTTCAGACTTCTTGAAGCCTCGGCCATTCAGAGTGGTACTCAGCTTGTTGTACCAAGCTCTTGGTGATTGCTTCAGTCCATAGATAGCTTTCTTCAGTCTCAACACATTCCCTCTCTTCACTAAGTGTTCCAAGCCTGGAGGTGGATGCATATATACACTTCATCCTCCAGCTCTCCTTGTAGAAATGCATTCTTCACATCCATTTGCCATAAGCCCCATCCAAGGTTCACAGCTAAGCTTAAGACAATCCGGATTGTGTGGAGTTTAGCTACTGGTGCAAAGGTCTCAATGTAATCTTCTCCATAAGTTTGAGTAAAGCCTCTTGCAACCAATCTTGACTTCTTCCTAATGAGATCCTAGGACCCTTCTCTGGATGGTTTGGATAGATCCTTGCATAAACGAATCAAAGACTCAAGTTTATCAAGGCTGTGGATCGAATGGTGACACAAGAGGCTGCGGAAAGGCTCCTTGATACTCCTAGGCTTAGATCGGATATGACACACCTTTCTAAAGCCCTTGGGCGTTGGATATTACACACCAACAGACTGGATACTACTCACCAGACACTCTCTTAACTCGTGAAAGCAAGGGAGAAGAAAACACAAAGGTTTAAGTGAAAGAAAACTTGATAGATGCTAGGGTTGCCGAGTTACACATATATATAGTGAAAGGCTTGGAACAGGCTCCAAGCATTTCGAAATTAAAGGAACAGGCTCCTCCAATTAATGTAGAAATAAAAACATAACTTAGATAGAGTTTTCGAAAATGAAAGACATAAATACTTAGAAATAAAGATAGCATAAGGTTCTTCATGTGGTTTGGTCCGAGAGTATCAACTAGGTGATAAGATAGCAAGACTATGGCCTCGTTAAAAACCTATCATTGCAAAACCCAATGGGACAAAAACAATGATAGGAAAAGAGCACACATAGCTTGCTAGCCTAGATGATACTCAACTTGATGGTAAGATGGCTTGAATGGTGATAAGCGTATCTTGAAGTATCAAGCTTCCTCCAAGACATTCTTCTTGCTCCAAGGACTTCCTGATTAGTCCTCCAATAGCTTCTTTGAGTTTCCTAGCTCTGGCTCGAGTCATGGGACCTTTAGGAATGGTTAAGACCTCATCTTCTTCAGCTGGTTCATTCTAAACTCGCCATCTCTATCTCCATCAGCTGGCTGGTCCATGATCATATCATCCCCTCCCTCTTGAAAAGGATTTGACCTCAAATCAGGTTCATCTGCAATAAAAGGGATCAAGTCAGTAACATTGAAGCTATTACTCACATCATACTTATCTTGGAGATCAATCTTGTAGGCATTGTTGCTGATCTTCTTTGTGATCTCAAAAGGTCCATCAATTCTTGGCATAAGCTTTGACTTCCTCTCATTAGGAAACCTCTCTTTTCTTAAATGAACCCAAACTTTGTCACCCTCTTTAAAGACCATCTCACGTCTTCCTTTGTTGGCATGCTTGACATACTGCTTAGTTTTCTCTTCAATGTTGAGCCTAGCTTGCTCGTGGAGTTGTTTCACCATCTCTGCCTTCTTTTTGCCATCCAAACTGACCCTTTCACACTCAGGTAAAGGAATTAAATCCAAAGGAGAGGTGGGATTGAACCCATAAACAATTTCAAAGGGTGAAAACTTAGAAGCAGAATGCACAGCATGATTATATGCAAATTCACAATGTGGCAGATAGTCTTCCCAAGATTTCAGATTCTTTTTAATGAATGCACGCAAGAGTGTTCCTAGAGTTCTATTAACTACTTCAGTCTGTCCATCAGTTTGCGGATGACAAGTAGTGGAGAACAACAACTTAGTGCCTAGCTTAGACCAAAGAGTTTTCCAAAAATAACTAAGAAACTTAGTATCTCTATCAGAAACTATGGTCCTAGGCATGCCATGTAAACGCACAATCTCCTTAAAGAACAGATTAGCTACATGCAATGCATCATCAGTTTTGTGACATGCTATGAAATGTGCCATTTTTGAGAACCTGTCAACAACAACAAAGATAGAATCCTTCCCCGTCCTAGTTCTAGGCAATCCAACAATGAAATCCATAGATATGTCATTCCAAGGATGATAAGGAATAGGGAGAGGAGTATACAAACCGTGAGACTGAACCTTAGACTTAGCTTGCTTGCAAGTTGCACATCTCTCACATAGTTTCTCCACATCACTTTTCATCCGAGGCCAAAAGAAATGATCCTGCAAGGTTTTAAGAGTCTTTGCAATACCAAAGTGACCCATGAGACTCCCTCCATGTGATTCCCTAACAAACAAATCTCTCAAAGAGCAATTAGGCACACACAGTCTATTATCATAAAAGAGGAACCCATCATGTCTAAAATAATGTCCAGCAGCAAATTTCTCACAAGAGTTATAAGCTTCTTTAAAATCTGGATCAGATTCATACATTCTTTAATCTGCTCAAAACCTAACAGCTTAGCATCAAGAGTGTTTAAGAGAACATACCTTCGAGATAGTGCATCAGCAACTATGTTTTCTTTACCTTGTTTGTACTTGATGACATAAGGAAAGGTTTCTATGAATTCTACCCATCTTGCGTGTCTCTTGCTGAGCTTGTTCTGTCCTTTCAAGTACTTGAGAGACTCATGATCCGTGTGTATCACAAACTCCTTGGGCCACAAGTAATGCTGCCAAGTCTGCAAAGCTCTCACCAAGGCATACAATTCCTTATCATAAGTTGCATAGTTGAGAGTGGCGCCTCCAAGTTTCTCACTGAAATAAGCTATGGGTCTCTTTTCCTGCATAAGAACAGCACCAATTCCAATTCCTGAGGCATCACATTCAATTTCAAAAGTTTTATTGAAATCAGGAAGTATAAGAAGAGGGGCATTAGTAAGCTTCTCTTTTAGGCATTGAAAGGCAAGTTCTTGTGCTTCTCCCCACTTGAATCCGACTTCTTTCTTGATTACTTCAGTCAAGGGAGATGCTATGGTGCTGAAGTCTTTCACAAAGCGCCTATAGAAACCAGCAAGTCCATGGAAGCTCCTCACTTCACTCACTGTCTTAGGAATTGGCCATTCTCGTATAGCTCTTACTTTCTCCGGATCAACTTTAACCCCATCTGCACCCACAATAAAGCCTAAAAAGACCAAGTGATCCGTTCCAAAAGTACACTTCTTAAGGTTAGCAAAAAGAGATTCCTTTCTAAGCACATCAAGAACAGCTCTAAGATGTTCTATATGATCATTAAAGCTCTTACTGTATACAAGGATGTCATCAAAGTATACCACAACAAATATGCCAATGAATGATCTAAGAACATGATTCATTAATCTCATGAATGTACTAGGTGCATTGGTTAATCCAAATGGCATGACTAACCACTCATATAGACCATGTTTAGTTTTGAATGCAGTTTTCCATTCATCTCCTTCTTTCATCCTAATCTGATGGTATCCACTTTTCAAATCAATCTTAGAAAATATGCAAGAACCATGCAATTCATCAAGCATATCATCTAATCTAGGAATAGGATGGCGATACTTTACAGTGATATTGTTGATGGCTCTGCAATCAACACACATGCGCCAGCTCCCATCTTTCTTGGGCACAAGTAGCACTGCAACAGCACAAGGACTCATGCTCTCTCGGATATGCCCTTTCTCCATCAGTTCCTCCACTTGCCTTTGTAGTTCTTTGGTCTCCACCGGATTGGTTCTGTATGCTGGCCTATTGGGAAGTGTAGAACCGGGCACAAAATCAATTTGGTGCTCAATCCCTCGCACTGGTGGTAGTCCATTGGGACTATCTTCTGGAAAAACATCTTGATATTCCTGTAAAAGATTGACAAGTTCACTCGGATACTCCGGTGCAATGTTAGTAGTAGTCAAGAGGGATTCCTTATAGATAAACAAAAGAATAGGAAGGTTAGAGCAGAGAGATCTTTTAACATCACCAGACTTGGCATAGAAGTTTAGTTGCTTTGTTGATTCAGCGGGAAGATCTATCTCTTTCTTCTTTTGTAGCTGAAGCTGATCAACCTGAACTTCCTTAGGAGTCATAGGCACAAGAACTGTCTTTCTCCCTTTAAACTCAAAGGTGTGCTTGTTGGCATACCCATCATGTATCACACGTCTATCTGATTGCCACGGCCTTCCAAGGAGAATGTGTCCAGCTTCCATAGGCAACACATCACAAAGAATCTCATCTTCATATTTACCAATGGCTAAGGGAACCATAACCTGAGTAGATACTCTCATCTTGCCCTCTTCATTGAGCCATTGGAGCCTATATGGTTTAGGATGCTTCTGGACCTTCAAACCCAACTTTTTAACCATAGTCTCACTCGCAACGTTGACACAACTGCCTCCATCCACAATAAGACTACAGACCTTTCCTGGCACTAGACATCTAGTATAGAAGAGATTCTCTCTTTGCTCCATTTCTTCGGTCTTGCTTTGAAGACTCAAGGTTCTTCTAGCAACTAGCAACCTTCCAGCGACCGGGTTGGCAACATACTCCTCTTCTGAACTGTGATCTTCTTCGGCCCCTGTCTCCTCATCAGCAGATTCATACTCTCCATTGGCATGAAGGATCATCACACGTTTGTTGGTACACTCATTAGCATAGTGCCCATGTCCTTGGCACTTAAAACACTTCACATCTCTTGCACGCGAGCTTGTAGCTTCCACTTTCCCCTTATCTTTGTTGTAGATGCTACTAGACTTGGCTTCTTCTTTTGGCTGTGGCTTGCTCTCCTTTTCATAGCTCGGTTTATCTTCCTTAGAGGTCTGGTATCTATTGGAACCATAGCTGCCACGCGCATGACTTCTTCTCTTAACTTGTTGCTCCACCAAGATAGCTTTGTGTAGCATCTCCTCTATTTCCAAGTAGTGTTGCATCTCCACTCTATCTTGTATTTCACGGTTGAGTCCACCAAGAAACCGTGCCATGGTAGCTTCACTGTCCTCAGATACACAAGCTCTTAGCATAAGCAACTCCATCTCTTGAAAGTATTCCTCTACAGACTTTGTTCCTTGTGTGAGCAGTCTCAGCTTTTGATGGAGATCACGGTGATAATGACTTGGTACAAACCTCTTGCGCATCACAGCTTTCATCTCTGCCCATGTTTCAATGGGAAATTCACCATTGCGCCTCTTGTTTGTAACCAACTGATCCCACCAGCTCAATGCATAGTCATTGAACTCGGTAGCAGCTACTTGAATCTTCTTAGTCTCTGAGTAATGCTGACAGTTGAAAACGAGTTCGATCTTCTTCTCCCACTCAAGATAGGCATCTGGATCAGCTTTACCATGGAAAGGAGGGATCTTAAGCTTTAACCCTGATAGCTCATTGCGTCTATGCCTCCGGCCCTCATGATCACGTCGAGATCTTCTACTGCTACGTCTTGAACCGGAGCTATGGCTACTTCTCTCATAGAAGTTATCAGTCTCTTCTGATCCAGCATGCTCACGCTGACCTTGTCTGTTTCTTCTTGGCTCATGTCTTGAACCAGATGCTTGTCCTTGCCCATCATGCGGTCTCTGATCATACTTCTCTTCTAGTAACTTCACCATCGCTTCCATCACTTGTTTGGTGATTGCTTCTTGCAGCAATCTATTCCTTCGCACAAAGGTTTCATCATCCTCCTCAGACCCCATTGCTTCCTGATTCACGAAAAACTTGAACCAGTAAGTAGTTCAAAAGAATTCAGAACTCAAGATTCAAATAAGAAACAAAGTATTCAAACAAAGCGGCAAATGAAGATACTTGATCAACACGCGACGATTTGAATTCTATCTTTTCGAAATTGAACCAATAACAGATCAGATTCAACGGATGATGAAATGAGATAATCAAATCCTGATCTATGATTCTAACAACAGATCGAGTCACACAATCACAAGAAACTTTTGGATCAAGTAAAACGATAACGTAATCGACAAGAATGTGAAAAGGTTTTTTGTTCAAAACTTGATCGAAATTCTTAGATCTATCAATATGAGATACGAAACAATCAGATCTAGCAATCCTGATAATGAAACAAGCAGATCAAATGAGAATAAACACACAAGAACCGATTGATCAACAAAATATGAATCGACAAAGAGTAGATCTTAAGAAATCGCAAAAGAGAAATCGAAACTCCCCTTCCAGAGTGCTCTGATACCACTTAATGAGATCCTAGGACCCTTCTCTGGATGGTTTGGATAGATCCTTGCATAAACGAATCAAAGACTCAAGTTTATCAAGGCTGTGGATCGAATGGTGACACAAGAGGCTGCGGAAAGGCTCCTTGATACTCCTAGGCTTAGATCGGATATGACACACCTTTCTAAAGCCCTTGGGCGTTGGATATTACACACCAACAGACTGGATACTACTCACCAGACACTCTCTTAACTCGTGAAAGCAAGGGAGAAGAAAACACAAAGGTTTAAGTGAAAGAAAACTTGATAGATGCTAGGGTTGCCGAGTTACACATATATATAGTGAAAGGCTTGGAACAGGCTCCAAGCATTTCGAAATTAAAGGAACAGGCTCCTCCAATTAATGTAGAAATAAAAACATAACTTAGATAGAGTTTTCGAAAATGAAAGACATAAATACTTAGAAATAAAGATAGCATAAGGTTCTTCATGTGGTTTGGTCCGAGAGTATCAACTAGGTGATAAGATAGCAAGACTATGGCCTCGTTAAAAACCTATCATTGCAAAACCCAATGGGACAAAAACAATGATAGGAAAAGAGCACACATAGCTTGCTAGCCTAGATGATACTCAACTTGATGGTAAGATGGCTTGAATGGTGATAAGCGTATCTTGAAGTATCAAGCTTCCTCCAAGACATTCTTCTTGCTCCAAGGACTTCCTGATTAGTCCTCCAATAGCTTCTTTGAGTTTCCTAGCTCTGGCTCGAGTCATGGGACCTTTAGGAATGGTTAAGACCTCATCTTCTTCAGCTGGTTCATTTCTAAACTCGCCATCTCTATCTCCATCAGCTGGCTGGTCCATGATCATATCACTTCCTCTCCACCTTTCCATCAGCCTTATACTTGATTGTGAAGATCCATCTACTAGTCACCGCCTTCTTCCCTTTTGGTAACTCACTCTCATACCATGTATCATTCTTGATCATAGCTCCTGCCTCAGCTCCAACTGATTCCTTCCATTCTTTATCCATCATTGCCTCTTCATAGCTTCTTGGTATGTAGTTCTCATCCAAGTTTACCATAAAAGCACAATGTTCTTCAGGGTATTGAGCAAAGGAACACACAGCTTGAGAAGGATGCTCCACAGCCTGGGCATTGTAGTACACTCTCGTGCTTACCCAGTTGGAAGCATCTCTCCTAATCCGTGTGCTTCTTCTCAATGCTGGTTCCGGTTGTTCCACTTCCACTTGTGATTCTTCTCCACTTTCTTGTGGTACAGAAGTAGACACTTCAACTGCCTCTTCTTCTCCTAGCTGACTTGCTTCAGCTCCATCTTGCTGTTCACTTACTTCCACATCTTGATCATGTGTACCAGATGCTCCACTACTCTCTTGAGTTGTCTCTGGTTCACTCCTTTCCCCCCCATGATCAGAAGTGGGAGTTGCTGAACGTCCACCAGTTGGTGGTTGAGATCCTGGGTTACTACCAGATCCTTGCTGATCTTGTCTCACCTTGACTCCAATACTTTCTAAGATGATCCGCAAAGTAGTGGCTCTCTCCGAGGTAAGATCCTTCAAGTCTTCTTTGTTTTGCTCCTCATAATATCCTCTCTCTTCAACAAACTTCACATCCCTTGATACAAGCACCCTTCTTGTGTCTGGATTATAACACTTGTATCCCTTTTGAGTTGTAGAGTAGCCAATAAACATTGCCTTAGTACTCCTAGCTTCAAGCTTGTTTCTCAACTCCCCGGGTATCAAAACATAACATAAACACCCAAAGATCCTTATATGTTCTAATGAGGGTTTATGTTTGTTGAGAACCTCAAATGGTGACTGCCCTTTCAGGATCAGTGTGGGAGTCCTGTTGATTAGATAGCAGGCCGTGGCTACTGCATCACTCCAAAACTTCTTAGGTACATTAGCTTGGAACATCATTGATCTTGCAACTTCCATAAGGTGCCTATTCTTCCTTTCAGCCACACCATTCTGTTGTGGAGTGTAGGGACAGCTTGTTTGATGAAGAATTCCATACTGAGATAAGTGTTGCTTGAAAGCTTGTCCAATGTATTCTCCTCCATTATCTGACCTGAAAATCTTAATCTTGGCTTGATAATGGTTAGTTACATAGGATTGAAAATTTTTAAATGCATCAAGCACCCTATCTTTAGTTGGAATTAAGGTTAACCAGGTGTATTTAGATTTTTCATCAATGAATGAGACATAATACTTATGATTCTCTCTAGATAAACAAGGAGCAGTCCATACATCAGAGTGAATAAGATCAAAGCACTTCTCATAAACCGTAGAAGAGTTTGGAAAAACAGTTTTACAATGCTTGCCTAAAATGCAAGCTTCACAATCATTGTTTTCAAAAGAAACACCTGGCAACATCAGTTTTAAAGCCTTATTATGAGGGTGTCCTAGTCTAGCATGCCACAATGCATTCTTATTTAAACTAGGAACAGAAGCAGTAGTAAAAGAACAGCTAATATCAGAAACAGGAGCAAGATCTTCAAGCAAATATAAGTCTCCTTTTGTTACTCCTTTTCCAATCACTTTGCTGCTTTCAATATCCTGAAACTTCACATCATTAGGACTAAATATGACATTGCATTGCAAGTCAGTTGCACATTTCTTGACAGATAATAAGTTTGAAGTAAAGTCAGGCATATAGAAAGCTTTTGAGTCTTTACTAAACAGTTTAAGTGTTCCTATTCCTTTAATTGGAACCTTATCACCATTTGCGATCATCACATGACCCTTAGTAGGCACAATGTTCTTAATTAACTTAGTATCACTAATCATGTGATGAGAAGCACCTGAATCTACAATAAGAGGTCTAGTTGATTGATTACTAGCAAGGTGAGCGAGTATACTAGATGGCTTATATGCATTGTAGTTATTTGCACTTCTTAGAGACCTAGCTATACTATCAGTTCTAGTGATGCACTCTAAGTCTCCTACAGTCCTAGCAATCATGGAAGCACCATAAGAATAACCATAGATGTTACCGTTATCCTTGAACATCTTGATGAGTGCATCAATGTCAGCCTTCCTTATGAAGTCCTGATCATTGTTGCGGCTGCTAGGAGCTCCCATGTACGCCACCAGAGACTTGCCATCACTTGTACCACCTTCTTGAGCCTTGCTAGTACCCACATCACTTGACCCGTCAGACATGTGAGCTCTAGCTTCCCTTTCCTTCATGAACTTTGCCGGTTTGAGGTGTGGGTGGAGTATCCAACACTGGCTCTTCTTGTGGCCTTGCTTCTTGCAATGATCACAGCTCCCATTGAACCTCCTATCCTCAAACTTCCCATTCGTAGCTCTGTTAGCTTGTGGAGTCTCTCCTTGCTCAGCTTGTGCGGCTTGGTTAGCTAAAGACAACTCCCCCTTCTTCCCAAACAACCCAATTGACCCTTGCTCTTTTTGAATCCTAGAACACACTTCCTCCAAGTCAGGTAGAGTATCATCTCTCAGCATGTGTTGTATCAGCCCACTGTATGCCGGATTCAGTGTCAAGAGCAGTCCAAAGACCTTGTCCTGCTCACGCCTCTTGATTAGCTCACTGGGATCAACCGTGCTTGGCCTCAACATCTCTAGCTCGGACCAGAGTGACCTGAACCTTCCTAGGTGCTTGGTAAACTCCATGTCTTCTTGAGTCAAGTTATCTCTTGCTTTACCTCAAAGACTCTGCTCAGGTTGGATGTGTTTCCATACACCCTCTTTAAGGTATCCCACAACTCCTTTGCTGTCTCACAGTAGCAGTATGCATCCAGAATCGCCGGCTCTAAGGAAGCATGAAGAACTGACATCACCATCATGTCTTCCTGCTCCCACCTCTCAACTGGATCCTTTGCTGTCTCATCCTTGTCTTCTTCTTGAGCAACCGGCTTTGGGGCCGTTCCAGAGGTAATGTGTCCCCACAAGCCTTTGCTCCCAACTGCGGTCTTCACCATCCGTGACCAAACTAGGTAGTTGTTCCCCTTGAACACTACCGCCACCTTCATCTTCATCCCACTATCCATCTTGAAGCAGCTAGACGTAAACAGCTTGCTAAATCTTGGACTGAGAGTAGTAATCACACCAACAAGACTAGAAACACAACCGGAGAAGACTTGAAGCTTGGAATCTTCAACGCCCAGCTCCTAGCTTCTATCCTTTGTCTTGATACAAACCTCAACAAGAACTCAGATTCTCACGAACCTGGCTCTGATACCATATGACTTTAGAGTAATGAAGAGTAATCTGAGTGTTTAGAATAGATTTGAGAGAGATTAGAGAAGAAACGAGTGTAGAGAGTAAGAGATTAGATCAAGAGTCTAAGAGAAACGCCATGGAGGCTAAGAATAATCAGAACTGTCTAAGTTTTATTAATGACCAAATGTTACAATATATAGAGAGGCATCTCGAGGTTAAGGGTTTCAGAAAGCACACTGTTACATGGGATAAGATTCTGCTTTAATTCAAACTGTCCAATTAAGCTCTTCCTTGTGTGTAAAGCACCTTTACCTTTACACAGCTTCTGACAGCCTGTCATAAGCTCTTCCCTTATCCTCTCCACGCGGTAACATCAGTAAAGGCTCAGTAAGACTTCTCCTTTACCTCTTAAGTTAACCGAGTGTAGTAACTTCCCTTAGGTAGTGATCTTGGTCGAGCTACTCTTGTACGCCCTGTACGGCCATGGTACGGCCTGTACGGCCTAGCCTCTCCCAAACTCATTCCTCCAACCCATTACTCTCCTAAGCCTCACTCTCTTATTAGCAATCCATCTCATCATCTAATGCCTTCTTCTCAACAATTTGAACGACAGAGAAGCTGTCCTATTCCCAAACTGGGAAACTGGAATCACCTGATTTGAAAGTGGGATAACTTCTTTTCGCCAACTCCTATGAGATTTATTCAACTTCCTGGTGATTCTCCACCACTTTATGTATCCAAATAAAGCTTTTGACAAAGTGATTTATCCTGGTTTGATTTGAACGACGATGAAGCTGTGCTATTCCCAAACTGGGAAACTGGAATCACCTGATTTGAAAGTGGGATAACTTCTTCACGCCAACTCCTATGTGATTTATTCAACTTCCTGGTGATTCTCCACCACTTTATATATCCAAATCAAGCTTCTCACAAAGTGATTCATCCTGGTTTGATTGGAACGACGAAGAAGCTGTGCTATTCCCAAACTGGGAAACTGGAATCACCTGATTTGAAAGTGGGATAACTTCTTTTCGCCAACTCCTATGAGATTTATTCAACTTCCTGGTGATTCTCCACCACTTTATGTATCCAAATCAAGCTTCTCACAAAGTGATTCATCCTGGTTTGATTTGAACGACGATGAAGCTGTGCTATTCCCAAACTGGGAAACTGGAATCACCTGATTTGAAAGTGGGATAACTTCTTCACGCCAACTCCTATGTGATTTATTCAACTTCCTGGTGATTCTCCACCACTTTATGTATCCAAATCAAGCTTCTCACAAAGTGATTCATCCTGGTTTGATTGGAACGACGAAGAAGCTGTGCTATTCCCAAACTGGGAAACTGGAATCACCTGATTTGAAAGTGGGATAACATCTTCATCCCAACTCCTATGAGATTTATTCAACTTCCTGGGTATTCTCCACCACTTTATGTATCCAAATCAAGCTTCTCACAAAGTGATTCATCCTGGTTTGATTTGAACGACGATGAAGCTGTGCTATTCCCAAACTGGGAAACTGGAATCACCTGATTTGAAAGTGGGATAACTTCTTTTCGCCAACTCCTATGAGATTTATTCAACTTCCTGGTGATTCTCCACCACTTTATGTATCCAAATCAAGCTTCTCACAAAGTGATTCATCCTGGTTTGATTTGAACGACAGAGAAGCTGTCCTATTCCCAAACTGGGAAACTGGAATCACCTGATTTGAAAGTGGGATAACTTCTTTTCGCCAACTCCTATGAGATTTATTCAACTTCCTGGTGATTCTCCACCACTTTATGTATCCAAATAAAGCTTTTCACAAAGTGATTCATCCTGGTTTGATTTGAACGACGATGAAGCTGTGTTATTCCCAAACTGGGAAACTGGAATCACCTGATTTGAAAGTGGGATAACTTCTTCACGCCAACTCCTATGTGATTTATTCAACTTCCTGGTGATTCTCCACCACTTTATGTATCCAAATCAAGCTTCTCACAAAGTGATTCATCCTGGTTTGATTGGAACGACGAAGAAGCTGTGCTATTCCCAAACTGGGAAACTGGAATCACCTGATTTGAAAGTGGGATAACTTCTTTTCGCCAACTCCTATGAGATTTATTCAACTTCCTGGTGATTCTCCACCACTTTATGTATCCAAATAAAGCTTCTCACAAAGTGATTCATCCTGGTTTGATTTGAACGACGATGAAGCTGTGCTATTCCCAAACTGGGAAACTGGAATCACCTGATTTGAAAGTGGGATAACTTCTTCTTGCCAACTCCTATGAGATTTATTCAACTTCCTGGGTATTCTCCACCACTTTATGTATCCAAATCAAGCTTCTCACAAAGTGATTCATCCTGGTTTGAATGGAACGACGATGAAGTTATGCTATTCCCAAACTGGGAAACTGGAATCACCTGATTTGAAAGTGGGATAACTTCTTCACGCCAACTCCTATGTGATTTATTCAACTTCCTGGTGATTCTCCACCACTTTATGTATCCAAATCAAGCTTTTCACAAAGTGATTCATCCTGGTTTGATTGGAACGACGAAGAAGCTGTGCTATTCCCAAACTGGGAAACTGGAATCACCTGATTTGAAAGTGGGATAACATCTTCATGCCAACTCCTATGAGATTTATTCAACTTCCTGGTGATTCTCCACCACTTTATGTATCCAAATCAAGCTTCTCACAAAGTGATTCATCCTGGTTTGATTTGAACGACAGAGAAGCTGTCCTATTCCCAAACTGGGAAACTGGAATCACCTGATTTGAAAGTGGGATAACTTCTTTTCGCCAACTCCTATGAGATTTATTCAACTTCCTGGTGATTCTCCACAACTTTATGTATCCAAATCAAGCTTCTCACAAAGTGAATCATCCTGGTTTGATGGGAACGACGATGAAGCTGTGCTATTCCCAAACTGGGAAACTGGAATCACCTGATTTGAAAGTGGGATAACTTCTTCATCCCAACTCCTATGAGATTTATTCAACTTCCTGGTGATTCTACACCACTAAATGTATCCAAATCAAGCTTCTCACAAAGTGATTCATCCTGGTTTGATGGGAACGACGATGAAGCTGTGCTATTCCCAAACTGGGAAACTGGAATCACCTGATTTAAAAGTGGGATAACTTCTTCATCCCAACTCCTATGAGATTTATTCAACTTCCTGGTGATTCTCCACCACTTTATGTATCCAAATCAAGCTTCTCACAAAGTGATTCATCCTGGTTTGACTGGAACGACGATGAAGCTGTGCTATTCCCAAACTGGGAAACTGGAATCACCTGATTTAAAAGTGGGATAACTTCTTCATCCCAACTCCTATGAGATTTATTCAACTTCCTGGTCATTCTCCACCACTTTATGTATCCAAATCAAGCTTCTCACAAAGTGATTCATCCTGGTTTGATTGGAACGACGATGAAGCTGTGCTATTCCCAAACTGGGAAACTGGAATCACCTGATTTGAAAGTGGGATAACTTCTTCTTGCCAACTCCTATGAGATTTATTCAACTTCCTGGGTATTCTCCACCACTTTATGTATCCAAATCAAGCTTCTCACAAAGTGATTCATCCTGGTTTGATTGGAACGACGAAGAAGCTGTGCTATTCCCAAACTGGGAAACTGGAATCACCTGATTTGAAAGTGGGATAACATCTTTTCGCCAACTCCTATGAGATTTATTCAACTTCCTGGTGATTCTCCACCACTTTATGTATCCAAATCAAGCTTCTCACAAAGTGATTCATCCTGGTTTGATTTGAACGACAGAGAAGCTGTCCTATTCCCAAACTGGGAAACTGGAATCACCTGATTTGAAAGTGGGATAACTTCTTTTCGCCAACTCCTATGAGATTTATTCAACTTCCTGGTGATTCTCCACCACTTTATGTATCCAAATAAAGCTTTCACAAAGTGATTCATCCTGGTTTGATTTGAACGACGATGAAGCTGTGCTATTCCCAAACTGGGAAACTGGAATCACCTGATTTGAAAGTGGGATAACTTCTTCACGCCAACTCCTATGAGATTTATTCAACTTCCTGGTGATTCTCCACCACTTTATGTATCCAAATCAAGCTTCTCACAAAGTGATTCATCCTGGTTTGATTGGAACGACGAAGAAGCTGTGCTATTCCCAAACTGGGAAACTGGAATCACCTGATTTGAAAGTGGGATAACTTCTTTTCGCCAACTCCTATGAGATTTATTCAACTTCCTGGTGATTCTCCACCACTTTATGTATCCAAATCAAGCTTCTCACAAAGTGATTCATCCTGGTTTGATTTGAACGACGATGAAGCTGTGCTATTCCCAAACTGGGAAACTGGAATCACCTGATTTGAAAGTGGGATAACTTCTTCTTGCCAACTCCTATGAGATTTATTCAACTTCCTGGGTATTCTCCACCACTTTATGTATCCAAATCAAGCTTCTCACAAAGTGATTCATCCTGGTTTGATTGGAACGACGATGAAGCTGTGCTATTCCCAAACTGGGAAACTGGAATCACCTGATTTGAAAGTGGGATAACTTCTTCACGCCAACTCCTATGTGATTTATTCAACTTCCTGGTGATTCTCCACCACTTTATGTATCCAAATCAAGCTTCTCACAAAGTGATTCATCCTGGTTTGATTGGAACGACGAAGAAGCTGTGCTATTCCCAAACTGGGAAACTGGAATCACCTGATTTGAAAGTGGGATAACATCTTCATGCCAACTCCTATGAGATTTATTCAACTTCCTGGTGATTCTCCACCACTTTATGTATCCAAATCAAGCTTCTCACAAAGTGATTCATCCTGGTTTGATTTGAACGACAGAGAAGCTGTCCTATTCCCAAACTGGGAAACTGGAATCACCTGATTTGAAAGTGGGATAACTTCTTTTCGCCAACTCCTATGAGATGTATTCAACTTCCTGGTGATTCTCCACAACTTTATGTATCCAAATCAAGCTTCTCACAAAGTGAATCATCCTGGTTTGATGGGAACGGCGATGAAGCTGTGCTATTCCCAAACTGGGAAACTGGAATCACCTGATTTGAAAGTGGGATAACTTCTTCATCCCAACTCCTATGAGATTTATTCAACTTCCTGGTGATTCTACACCACTAAATGTATCCAAATCAAGCTTCTCACAAAGTGATTCATCCTGGTTTGACTGGAACGACGATGAAGCTGTGCTATTCCCAAACTGGGAAACTGGAATCACCTGATTTAAAAGTGGGATAACTTCTTCATCCCAACTCCTATGAGATTTATTCAACTTCCTGGTCATTCTCCCCCACTTTATGTATCCAAATCAAGCTTCTCACAAAGTGATTCATCCTGGTTTGACTGGAACGACGATGAAGCTGTGTTATTCCCAAACTGGGAAACTGGAATCACCTGATTTAAAAGTAGGATAACTTCTTCATCCCAACTCCTATGAGATTTATTCAACTTCCTGGTCATTCTCCACCACTTTATGTATCCAAATTAAGCTTCTCACAAAGTGATTCATCCTGGTTTGATTGGAATGACGATGAAGCTGTGCTATTCCCAAACTGGGAAACTGGAATCACCTGATTTGAAAGTGGGATAACTTCTTCTTGCCAACTCCTATGAGATTTATTCAACTTCCTGGGTATTCTCACAAAGTGATTCTAATACGTCCCTAGATTGCTTCTCTGGATAGTATGGGATAGATCCTTGCTAGAACGAATCAAAGACTCAAGCTCTACAAGGTTGTGGATCGATTGGTGACACAAGAGGCTGCGGAAGGGCTCCTTGATACTCCTAAGTGACTAGATCGGATATGACACACCGAGATAGACACTCTTGGGTTGCTGGATACTACACACCAACAAGAACACTCAACAACTCGCGGACAAGCAGTAGAGAGAACAAAGAAAGGTTTTGATAAAAAGATAATTGATATTCATAAAGGGGTTCAAAGCACACTTATATAAGAGAAGTTGGAACAGACTCCAAGCTTCTCGAAAACTATCAAGAGAGTAAAAGCACACGCTCTCTTGGAAATAGAAACAAAAGACAAGTTTGAAAACATGAAATGAAAGACATAATATAACATAAGGTTGATCCGGGATAAGGTTGGATCGAGATCATCAACTAAGGGTTTTGAGAAGCAAATCTATGGCCTCGTTAAAAACCTATCTTTGGAAAACCCATTGGGACAAAACCAAAGATAGGGAAAAAGAGCACACATAGATTGCTTGCCTAGTTGATGATCAGCTTGATGGTGAAGTAGCTTGAATGGTGATAAGTGTATCTTGGTTGATCAAGCTTCTACCAAGACATTCCTCTTGCTTCCATGACATCTTAACCAATCCTCCAATAACTTGCGTGAGCTTCCTTGATCTTGATCGAGTCATAGGTCCTTATGGCAAGACTAGAACATCTCCATCAGTCGGCTTATCCAGATCCTCATCATCTCCATTAGCTAGTTGGTCCATGATCACATCATCCCCTCCCTCTTGAAAAGGATTTGACCTCAAATCTGGCTCATCTGCAACAAAAGGGATCAAGTCAGTAACATTGAAGCTATCACTTATGTCGTACTTACCTTGCAGATCAAGTTTGTAGGCATTGTCATTGATCCTCTTGGTGACTTCAAAAGGGCCATCAATCCTCGGCATTAGCTTAGACTTCCTCTCTTTTGGAAACCTTTCTTTCCTCAAGTGAACCCATACTTGATCTCCAACTTCAAAGATCATCTCACGCCTTCCCTTGTTGGCTTGTTTGGCGTATTGCTTAGTTTTCTCTTCTAGATTGCGCTTAGCTTGCTCATGAATCTGCTGAACCATCTCAGCTTTCTTTTTCCCATCCATACTAACCCTTTCACACTCAGGTAAAGGTATTAGATCCAAAGGTGAGATGGGATTGAACCCATAAACAATTTCAAACGGAGAAAACTTAGAAGCAGAATGCATAGCATGATTGTATGCAAATTCACAATGAGGTAAGTAATCTTCCCATGATTTCAAGTTCTTTTTGATGAATGCACGCAGGAGAGTACCTAAGGTTCTATTAACTACTTCAGTCTGCCCATCAGTTTGTGGATGACAAGTAGTAGAAAACAATAGCTTAGTTCCTAGTTTAGACCACAATGTTTTCCAAAAGTAGCTAAGGAATTTAGTATCTCTATCTGAAACTATAGTCCTAGGCATTCCATGCAAACGTACCACTTCTTTAAAGAACAAATTTGCTACATGTAATGCATCATCAGTCTTATTGCAAGCTATGAAATGTGCCATTTTAGAGAATCTATCAACAACCACAAAGATAGAATCCTTTCCAGTCCTAGTTCTAGGCAAACCCATAACAAAATCCATAGATATATCATTCCAAGGATGGGTAGGAATAGGCAAAGGAGTATACAAACCGTGAGGTTGAACTTTAGACTTTGCAAGCTTGCAAGTTGTGCACCTTCCACAGATTCTCTCCACATCTCTTTTCATATGCGGCCAATAGAAGTGATCCTGCAAAACTTTAAGAGTTTTTGCTATACCAAAATGACCCATCAAGCTTCCTCCATGGGATTCTCTGACAAATAGATCTCTCAAAGAGCAATTAGGCACACATAAACGATTGTCATAGAATAAGAATCCATCATGCCTAAAATAATGTCCTGAAGCATACTTAGCACATGATTTATAAGCTTCTTGAAAGTCAGGATCAGATTCATACATTTCTTTAATCTGCTCAAAGCCTAGCAACTTAGCATCAAGAGTAGTTAAGAGGACATACCTTCGGGATAGTGCATCAGCAACTATATTCTCCTTACCTTGTTTGTATTTGATCACATACGGGAAGGTTTCAATGAATTCTACCCATCTAGCATGTCTCTTGCTGAGCTTACTTTGTCCTTTAAGATACTTGAGAGACTCATGGTCGGTGTGAATGACAAACTCCTTTGGCCAGAGATAATGCTGCCAAGTCTGTAGAGCTCTCACCAAGGCGTAGAGTTCTTTGTCATAAGTGGCATAGTTGAGAGTAGCTCCACTGAGTTTCTCACTGAAGTAAGCAATAGGTCTTTTATCCTGCATCAACACAGCACCAATTCCAATTCCTGAGGCATCACATTCTATTTCAAATGTTTTAGAAAAATCAGGAAGTATGAGAAGAGGAGATTGAGTAAGCTTCTCTTTAAGGAGTTGGAATGCGGCTTCCTGAGCTTCTCCCCACTTGAATTCTACATCCTTCTTGATTATCTCAGTTAGGGGAGCTGCTAGAGTGCTGAAATCCTTCACAAAGCGCCTATAGAAACCTGCCAGTCCATGAAAACTCCTTACTTCTCCCACTGTAGTTGGACTCGGCCACTCTTGTATTGCTTTGATCTTTTCCTGATCCACTTTTACACCATCTGCACTTACAACAAAACCTAGAAAGACCAAGTTATCTGTGCAAAAAGTGCACTTCTTTAGATTGGCATATAGCTTTTCCTTTCTCAAAACATCCAAAACAGCCCTAAGATGTTCTATATGATCCTCTAAGCATTTGCTGTAAACTAAGATATCATCAAAGTACACAACAACAAAGATGCCTATGAAAGACCTAAGAATATGATTCATCAATCTCATGAATGTACTAGGTGCATTGGTTAATCCAAATGGCATAACTAACCATTCATACAAGCCATGTTTAGTTTTAAATGCAGTTTTCCACTCATCTCCTTCTTTCATCCTAATCTGATGATATCCACTTTTCAAGTCTATCTTAGAAAAGATGCAAGAACCATGCAATTCATCAAGCATATCATCTAATCTAGGAATAGGGTGGCGATACTTCACTGTTATGTTGTTGATTGCTCTACAATCAACACACATGCGCCAGCTCCCATCTTTCTTTGGCACAAGGAGCACTGGAACTGCACAAGGACTCAAACTTTCTCGGATATGACCCTTCTCCATCAGCTCCTCTACTTGTTTCTGCAGTTCTTTGGTTTCAACTGGATTGGTTCTGTATGCTGGACGGTTGGGCAGTGTAGAACCAGGTACAAAGTCTATTTGGTGCTCAATCCCACGCACTGGAGGCAATCCAGTGGGGCTATCTGTTGAAATGAGGTGATGCAACTATGTGATATGAAGCTAGAGAAGGTTAGAGGCTTGAGGATGAAGTTAGGGATGTGAGTGTACGGACAGGCCGTACAAGGTGGCCGTACAAGGTAAAGAAGAAGTTACCATGACCGTTTAACCAAGAGGGGAGTAAACGGATCATTCTTACCTTCTACCATGCTCTACTTAGATCAGACCGTTGAGAGAGCTTGAGGAGCGCTTCTGACAGGCTGTGCCAGGCTGTGACAGACTGTCAGCATCCTAGTCAAAGATCCAAGATGCTTCACACGCGGGAAGAAGCTCATTGGATGCTTTATGATATGCGCTCCTCTCCTGGTTGACTCCACATGCTTTAGCTTAACTTTAAACCTTGTAAACCCTAAGCTCTCATACTATATAAGTTGTAACCTCATCAGATTAATGATTAACGAGATTGAATCACTCTATCTCTACTCTCTCTCTAGTTTAAATCTCAAAGTCTCTTAATCACTCTCAAACCATGATTCTTGTTTAAATCTTTCACTAAACTTCTCTTTACTCGTTCTTAATCTCTCAATACCTTCTTAAATCTCTAAAATCTCATGGTATCAGAGCCAGGTTGGCTTTGGTATTGAGAGATCTTAGTTCCTTTGTGTGATTCTTACTCATTCCTTCTTTGTGTTCTTGCGTTTGTTCTTGATACTTCCGGGAAGTCTTGTCAGTTTGTTGAAGTGTCTTACCCTTGGTTCTTTGGTCCCGTGTGTTCTTGAAGATCTGGTGTGGTAGAAGCTCAACTGAAGTACAAGATTGAAGACTAGAAGTATCTAGAGGCAAAGAGAAGATGGAAGGAAACTACAGTAAGCTTGTTACAGTTCCGGTTGCCTTAAAAGGTGTAGGGAACTACTTGTTGTGGTCTCGGCTGGTGAAGACTGCTATTGGGAGGCTAGGGTTGTGGAACCACATCACGGATGATGGTCCAGAGCCAGTGGCCAAAGGGAATGAGGAAGCTGAGGGTGGAAAAGTACTCACTGAAGCTGAGGTGAAGAAGAAATGGGTTCAGGAAGATCTGATGGTGCTGTCCGTGCTACACAGTTCTATTGAAGTCCCGTTGCTTGAAGCCTACATCTTCTGTGAGACACCTAAGCATCTATGGGAGACGCTCCAGAAGACATTTGGAGATGTTTCAAACCTTAACCGTGTGTTTGAGTTGAAGAAAGCCATCACCTCCTTGATGCAAGGTGGTGTGGAGCTTACTACACACATTGGGAAGTTCAGAGCGCTTTGGTCTGAGCTGGATAACCTGCGCCCAAGTACCAGTGATCAAGGGATCATCATGGAGAGGAGAGAGCAGGATCAAGTGTTTGGGTTGTTGATGACCTTAGATGTGTGCTACCAGGATGTCATAAAGCACATGCTGAGATCGTCAAGCCTACCAACAATGGAGGAGGTGTGCTCTCAACTGCAGAAGGAGGAAGGCTCTCTAGGCTTGTTTGGAGGAAAGGGGGAGCTACCTATGGCTCATCAGGCTGAGGATGTGCAAGCAAACAAGGCGGGTTACAAGAATGATGGAAGGAAGTATGGTGACCGATTTGAAGGGAATTGTGATCATTGCAAGAAGCCAGGCCATAAGAAGAGCCAATGCTGGATACTTCACCCTCACCTCAAGCCAAGCAAATTCAACAAGGAGAGAGAAGCCAGAGCTCACATGTCCACCGAGACAAGCAGTGGCAGTGCATCCGGGGCTGGTACATCCTCACAAGTGAATGAGAGTGAAGGGCGAGCTCTCTCTTCTCACCACTCAGGAGGAAAGAACCTGGAGCATGAGGTGATCAGGAAGTCAGACATAGATGCACTCATCAAAGCTCTTAAGGAGTCTGGTAACAAACTAAGACCCAATACTCTTGGTTATTCTTTTGCTGCTCATACTATGTCTAGTAGAACTGATAGGTTGCTAGACATACTAGAGAATCCCTTGATTGGTAAAACTGAACATAGCATTGCTAATAAACTCTTAGGAATTCTTGAGAACTTAAAGAATAACAATGATCATCCTAGAAGTCATCTAGCTAAGGATATACATAAATCTTTGATTATTGATTCTGGTGCATCTCATCACATGATTAGTGATAACAGGTTGATTACGGATATAGAACCTACACAAGGTCATGTCATGATTGCTAATGGAGATAGAATTCCTATTAGAGGCATTGGTAGGTTGAAACTGTTTAATAAAGAGTCTAATGCTTTCTACATGCCTGAATTTACTTCAAACTTGTTATCTGTCAAGAGATGCACTACTGATCTTAATTGCAATGTTATTTTTAGTCCTAATGATGTGAAGTTTCAGGATATTAAGAGCAGTAAGTTGATCGGCCAAGGAGCAACTAAGGGAGACCTTTACATGCTTGAAGTGTTGAGATGAGGTAATAAAGAGTGACTACATTGATAGAGAAAGAGGATTGAGACAGACAGTAACTTTGGAGTTACCACAGTAACTTTGGTTTTACTGTGGTAACTAAGTTAAAGCTTGGAAAGTTACCTTGGCTCACATTGGAGAGTAAGCCACGACCAAGAGCTGTATGGATAAGGGAGGAGCAGTCTGGATAAGGTTTCCTCACAGCTAGAGAGGCTGGAGACAGGCTGTAAAGTAGACAGCATCTAGTAAAAGATGCCAAAGGGATCAAGCATGTGAAGACTCCCATTGGCTGCTTTTGGATGGCTCTCTTTGACTACACATGCCCTGAACCTCTACCTTATCTATTGATTTCGAAATTGATTGTCTCTCTCATATAAGTATGTTGTAAACCTCATCTTTATTAATTAATGGAGTTTTGAGTCTCTCTCTTTATTCTCTCACTAAAATCTCTTAATCTCTTTAATCTTTTCATCTGATTATCTCTGATTATTTGAATCATGCTCTAATACACAAAAGTGTATATGGTATCAGAGCCAGGTTGGCAAAAAGGGGGTGAGTGTGATTTCTTTTTCTCAAAATCAGAGTGTTCTTGAGTGTTCTTGAGTGTTCTTGGGATTATTGAGGTTTCTGGGTATGTGTGTTGTCTATTCTTGTGTGGCTGGGTTTATTTGAGATTCTCTGGTGGAAACATGGATATGAAGCACGAATCTATTGGAGCAGTGAAGATTCAAGAAGAAAACAAGTGGGTTTGGCCAAGATGGGTAAAGACAGCTTTGGGAAGCTGTGAGATTTGGAGTAATCAAGTAAAGGGAGAACCTTTAATGGAGAGAGCTGCTGATGGGGGTCAGACAGCAAGGTTGAAATGTGAAGATCAGTTGAGTCTTGAAGAAAGTATATCTCTTGAGAAGATTGAAGATGTTTATGAGAACAAGATCAATCTAAGGAGGATGTATGAAGTCAGGAAGATGATCTGTGAGTTGAAACAAGGGAAAGAAGGTTTCAATCAGCATGTGAAGAAGCTGAGATGTTTGTGGTCGGAGTTACAAAGCTTGAGACCAAGAAGTTGTGATCCGAGAGTGCTAGAAGAGTGGCGAGAGCAAGATGTTGTCTTCAGCCTCCTTGCAAGCTTGGATTCATCTTATGGCTGGTTGGTAAAGCTTATTCTCAAGGAAGAGAAGCTACCCAACATGGAAGAAGTGTGTGTACTTGTTCAGAGGCTTCATCAAGTGATGGAAGAGAACAAAGAGATAACTTGGAGTAAGGAGGGTGCTAAAAGGAAGAAGGGAAGGCTGAGACGACGTTCTAAGGCTCAGATCAGAAGAGGAAGGTGTTGGAAGAGAAGCATACTGTCTGGTTATCAAGGTAGCTATGGTACTATGAAGATGGGCAGAGTAGAAGCACAACAGATTCTTATGGGAGAGTGTTCTTACTCAGCTTACATGGGAGAATCTGTAGAGAGCAGTGGGGTTATGAGGAAGCTAGAGACCAAAGGAGCAGATGAGCGTGTCACAAAGGAGGAATGGGATGAGTTTGTCAAGTATGTGTATGCTTTGGCTACGACCCGGAGACAGGGTGCTCCTGCCAAAGCATCCACATCCAACAAACCCATCATTGTTGATTCTGGAGCAAGTCATCACATGATTAGTGACAGAAGCTTAATGAGTGATGTAAAGAAAGCTACTGGGGGTGTGATGATAGCTAATGGTGATAGGATTCCTATAGAAGGAGTTGGAAAGCTCAAGCTATTTGATAAAGACTCAGATGCCTTCTACATGCCACAGTTTGCTTCAAATCTACTATCTGTAAGGAAAGCCACAATTGATCTTGGCTGTCAAGTAGTATTCAGGCCAGATGATGTTGAGTTCCAAGATTTGAAGACTGGAAGGGTCATTGGGAGAGGAGACAGCAAGAATAATCTATACCAGCTCCAATTGGCTAAGATTTCTAAACCCTTTGATTCTATGTGTTTGAGTAGTACTTATGAGAAGATTGATAGTATTACTTGGCATGCTAGATTGGGTCATCCTCATGCTCGTGCTATTGAATTGATAATTCCTAATATGTCATTTAATCACTTGGAGTGTGAAGCATGCATATTAGGAAAGCATTGTAGGACTGTTTTTCCAACATCAGAAACTACTTATGAGCATTGCTTTGATCTAGTTCATTCAGATGTGTGGACTGCTCCTTGTTTGTCTAGAGATAGCCAGAAGTACTTTGTGACATTCATTGATGAGAAGTCTAAGTATACTTGGCTTACATTGCTTCCATCTAAAGATAGGGTGCTAGAAGCATTTATGAACTTCCAAGCATATGTATCTAATCAATACAATGCTACTGTGAAGGTACTGAGATCAGATAATGGAGGTGAATACATCAGCAATGCCTTCAAGAGTCATCTAGCCAAGCATGGGATTGTGCATCAGACTAGCTGTCCTTATACACCACAGCAGAATGGTGTATGATATGATCATGGACCGGCACAAGGATGGAGATAAAGAGTTCAAAGACCAATCAAGGGAAGAAGATGATGCCTTAGTCATTCCACCAGGTCCCATCACTCGCGCCAAAGCTAGAAGATTCAAAGAAGCTGTTGGAAGTCTACTTATGATCTCATGGAAGCAAGAAGACGGTCTTGATGGACGTTTGATCAATCAAGACACTCTTATCACCATTCAAGCAATGGTTTCAAACTGATCATCATCTAAGCAAGTGCTTGTGTGTGCTCTTTTCCTAGCCTTTGGTTTTGTCCCATTGGGTTTTCCAAAGGAAGGTTTTTAATGAGGCCACAAGTTACTTACATAAACCTTAGATGATGTATCACGGTTCCACCTTAGGTTATTTTTAAACTATGGTTTTTATTTCATGTTTTAAAAACTCTTTTCGAATTTGAATAAGTCTTTAGTCTTTGTTGTAGTTCCAAGGGAGCCTGTTCCCTTTAATGATCTCGAGAATATGGAGCCTGTTCCATACTTCTCTATATAAGTTTGTTTGCGTTCTCTCTTTTAATCACAATCCTTTTTCTACAAATCTATCAGATTTCTTTGTTCTCTCTTTACTTCTCATCAAGTCTTGAGTGAATCTCGTTGGTGTGTCATATCCAACAACTAAGGGTGTCTATTTTGGTGTGTAATATCCAAGCTAGTCATCTAGGAGTATCAAGGAGCCATTCCGCAACTCTTTGTGTCACCAAACGATCCATCACCTTGATAAACTTGAGTCTCTGATTCGTTTATACAAGGATCTATCCAATTCAATCCAAAGAAGCATCCTAGGAGTTCATTAAGTGGTATCAGAGCTGCTTTGGATTGGGAAGTTTTCGATTTCTCTTCTGTTTCAAATAAACTTTTCAACTTCTTTGATTACCATTGATAGATCTGCGATCTGTTGTTGTTTCTCGTATCATCTGAGTAGCATATCACCTGATTGCTAATCGTCTGTGTTGAATCCTATTAGATCTAAGTGTTCTTATCATATTTTGAATCAAACTCATCCGATCCGTGTGAAGGAAGTAATCGAATCGCTTGATCTGTCGAATCACTTGCTGAATAACTTGATTTGTGTTGTTTCTGTGATAGATCTGTTCTTATTTGTCTTGAATCTGATCTGCATAAATCCAAAATTGATAGATCTAATCTTAGTCTTGTCGATTTGAATTCTCTAATCCGTGATCTGCAAGTTTTCTATCTTTTGAATCTTTTGAAAGTTGTTTCCGCGTCGACTAATTGTTCTGATTTGATTCTTGTGAACATCTTACTTGTTTGAGTGTTTTCTGAATCAGGTACCATGGTGAGAGAGTCGGAAGATGAAGCAGAACTCGTGAGACAGAACAAGTTATTGAGAGATCAGATGACTGAGCAATTAAACCAAACGATGATCACTACCGTTGCTGATATGATCAAGAGCAGTATGAAGGAACTTCGCGATGAAATAAGGCAAGAGATAAGGCAAGCTACGGGCCAAGGTCATAGCAATGAGTCTAGACGAGAAAGACGTGATGAAACCCTGAGAGAGCATGCTGAATCACAAGAAACAGACCACTACTATGAGCGTAACCGAGCCACGCACAGCAGTTCCTCTTCTAGAGATAGTAGAAGGAGACATAGAAGAGATCATGATGAAAGGAGAACTTACAGAGATGATCTTGCTGGTTTAAAGCTGAAGATACCTCCTTTCCATGGCAAAGTTGATCCGGATGCTTACTTGGAATGGGAAAAGAAGATGGAGTTGGTGTTTAACTGTAAGCACTACACCAATGCCCAAAGGATTCAGATAGCAGCAACTGAGTTCCATGACTATGCGCTGAGTTGGTGGGACCAGCTTGTGACTACCAGGAGACTTAACCAAGAGTATCCCGTTGAAACATGGCACGAGATGAAGGCTCTCATGCGTAAAAGATTTGTGCCAAATCACTATCATCGCGACTTGCACCAGAAGTTAAGAAGACTCACCCAAGGATCTCGATCTGTTGAAGAATACTATCAAGACATGGAGCTGTTGATGCTGAGAGCTCGTGTTTCTGAAGATAAAGAAGCTACTATGGCTAGGTTCTTAGGAGGTCTCAACCGAGAGATACAAGATAATGTTGAGATGCAGCACTATGTGGAGATAGAAGAGATGCTTCACAAAGCTATACTAGTTGAGCAACAAGTTAAGAGGAAGGGCCATTCTCATTCTCGTTACAACACCAGACTTCAGGGAACTAAAGAAGAAAAGTCTAGCTATCAAAAGGAAAGCAAACCGCAACTGAAAGAAGACTCAAAGCCAAATTCCTTTTACAGCAAGGATAAAGGAAAGGCCGAGGTTTCAAGTGCAAGAGCTAGAGATGTTAAGTGCTTTAAGTGTCAGGGTAGAGGCCATTATGCAAATGAGTGCACCAATAAAAGAATCATGATTCTTCTTGAGAATGGAGAGTATGAATCTGAGGATGAGCTTTCAGAGTCTGAGTGTAAGGCGCTTATTGAAGAAGAATATGAAGAAGAACCCGTGAAAGGAAGGTTATTGGTGGCTAGAAGAACTTTGAGTTTGCAAAGTAAAGCTGAAGAGCAAGAACAGAGAGAGAATCTATTCTACACTCGGTGCCTTGTGCAAGGAAAGGTCTGTAGTCTTATCATTGATGGAGGAAGTTGTGTGAATGTAGCTAGTGAAACTATGGTAAAGAAGCTTGGCCTCCAAGTACAGAAACATCCAAAGCCCTACCGGCTTCAATGGTTGAATGAAGAAGGAGAAATGAGGGTTTCTAGTCAGGTTTCGGTTCCCATTGCAATTGGAAGGTATGAGGATGAGGTTCTCTGTGATGTATTGCCTATGGAAGCTGGACATATCCTTCTTGGTCGGCCATGGCAATCAGATAGACGAGTGATACATGATGGCTACACCAACAAGCACACGTTTGAGTTCAAAGGAAAGAAGACTGTGCTGGTTCCTCTAACACCAAAGGAAGTTCATCAAGATCAACTGCAGCTACAAAAGAAGAAAGAAATAGACCTCAAACCTGAATCAAAGAAGCAGCATAGTCTCTATGCCAAATCGGGTGAAATCAAAAGAACTCTCAATGCTCATCAATCTATTCTTTTACTTATCTTTAAAGAGTCTCTTTTGAATGTTACTGACCCAACACCGGTATATCCGAGTGAAATTAAGTGTCTTTTACAGGAATTTGAAGATGTATTTCCTGAAGATAATCCAATTGGTCTTCCACCTCTTAGAGGGATTGAGCATCAGATTGATTTTGTTCCTGGTTCTACACTTCCAAATAGGCCAGCTTATAGGACTAATCCCGTGGAGACTAAAGAACTGCAAAAACAAGTTGAGGAGTTGATGGCAAAGGGGCATATCCGTGAGAGCATGAGCCCATGTGCAGTACCAGTGCTTCTTGTGCCTAAGAAAGATGGAAGCTGGCGCATGTGTGTTGATTGTAGAGCCATCAACAACATCACTGTAAAGTATCGCCATCCTATTCCTAGATTAGATGATATGCTTGATGAATTGCATGGTTCCTGCATATTTTCTAAGATTGATTTGAAAAGTGGATACCATCAGATTAGGATGAAAGAAGGAGATGAATGGAAAACTGCATTCAAAACTAAACATGGTCTTTATGAGTGGTTAGTCATGCCATTTGGATTAACCAATGCACCTAGTACATTCATGAGATTAATGAATCATGTTCTTAGATCATTCATTGGCATATTTGTTGTGGTATACTTTGATGACATCCTTGTATACAGTAAGAGCTTTAATGATCATATAGGACATCTTAGAGCTGTTCTTGATGTGCTTAGAAAGGAATCTCTTTTTGCTAACCTTAAGAAGTGTACTTTTGGAACGGATCACTTGGTTTTTCTAGGCTTTGTTGTGAGTGCAGATGGAGTAAAGGTAGATCAAGAGAAGGTGAAAGCAATACAAGAGTGGCCGATTCCTAAAACCATCAGTGAAGTGCGAAGCTTCCATGGATTAGCTGGCTTCTACCGACGGTTTGTAAAAGATTTTAGCACCATAGCCGCTCCATTGACTGAGGTGATCAAGAAAGAAGTTGGATTCAAATGGGGAGAAGCACAAGAACTTGCCTTTCAATGCCTAAAAGAGAAGCTTACTAATGCCCCTCTTCTTATACTTCCTGATTTCAATAAAACTTTTGAAATTGAATGTGATGCTTCAGGAATTGGAATTGGTGCTGTTCTTATGCAGGAGAAGAGACCCATAGCATATTTCAGTGAGAAACTAGGAGGAGCGACTCTCAACTATGCTACTTATGACAAGGAACTCTACGCTTTGGTGAGGGCTTTGCAGACATGGCAGCATTACCTATGGCCCAAGGAGTTTGTCATTCACACTGATCATGAGTCTCTCAAGTACCTTAAAAGCCAAAACAAACTCAGCAAGAGACACGCAAGGTGGGTTGAGTTCATTGAGACATTTCCTTATGTCATCAAGTATAAACAAGGTAAGGAAAACATAGTTGCTGATGCACTATCCAGAAGGTATGTTCTCTTGAACACTCTTGATGTTAAGCTATTAGGATTTGAGCAGATTAAAGTAATGTATGAGAATGATCCTGAATTTAAAGATGCTTATAAGTCTTGTGAGAAATTTGCTGCTGGACATTACTTTAGGCAGGAAGGATTTCTTTTCTATGATAATAGACTTTGTGTGCCTAATTGTTCTTTGAGAGATTTATTTGTTAGGGAATCTCATGGAGGAAGCCTCATGGGACATTTTGGTGTCGCAAAAACTCTCAAGACCTTGCAGGATCACTTCTACTGGCCGCGGATGAAAAGAGATGTGGAAAGACTCTGTGAAAGGTGTGCAACTTGTAAACAAGCTAAGTCCAAAGTCCAAAACCATGGTTTGTACACGCCTTTACCCATCCCTTATCATCCTTGGAATGATATCTCTATGGACTTCATTGTTGGATTGCCTAGAACTCGTACTGGTAAAGATTCAATCTTTGTGGTAGTTGATAGATTTTCTAAGATGGCACACTTCATTGCTTGTCATAAAACTGATGATGCATTGCATGTAGCTAACTTGTTCTTTAAGGAGATTGTGCGTTTACATGGCATGCCTAAGACTATTGTATCTGATAGAGATACTAAGTTCCTAAGCTACTTTTGGAAAACTCTCTGGTCTAAACTAGGCACTAAGCTATTATTTTCTACTACTTGTCACCCACAAACTGATGGTCAGACTGAAGTAGTTAATAGAACTCTTGGTACACTCTTGCGTGCAATTATAAAGAAGAACTTGAAATCATGGGAAGATTGTTTGCCTCATTGTGAATTTGCATATAATCATGCTGTGCATTCTGCTACTAAGTTTTCTCCATTTGAAATTGTTTATGGGTTCAATCCCATCTCTCCTTTGGATCTAATACCTTTACCTGAGTGTGAAAGAGTTAGTCTTGATGGCAAGAAGAAGGCAGAGAAGGTACAACAACTTCATGAACAAGCAAGGCGCAACATAGAAGAGAAGACTAAGCAATATGCCAAACAAGCAAACAAGGGGAGGCGTGAAAGAGTCTTTGAAGTGGGTGATCAAGTCTGGATTCACCTAAGGAAAGAAAGATTTCCTAATGAGAGGAAATCCAAGCTCATGCCAAGGATTGATGGACCATTTGAGATCATAAAGAAAATCGGCAACAATGCTTACAAGCTGGATCTCCAAGGAAGGTATGATGTGAGCAATAGTTTTAATATCACTGACTTGGTTCCTTATTTTGCAGATGAGCCAGATTTGAGGACAAATCCTTTTCAAGAGGGAGGGGATACCACTTAATGAACTCCTAGGATGCTTCTTTGGATTGAATTGGATAGATCCTTGTATAAACGAATCAGAGACTCAAGTTTATCAAGGTGATGGATCGTTTGGTGACACAAAGAGTTGCGGAATGGCTCCTTGATACTCCTAGATGACTAGCTTGGATATTACACACCAAAATAGACACCCTTAGTTGTTGGATATGACACACCAACGAGATTCACTCAAGACTTGATGAGAAGTAAAGAGAGAACAAAGAAATCTGATAGATTTGTAGAAAAAGGATTGTGATTAAAAGAGAGAACGCAAACAAACTTATATAGAGAAGTATGGAACAGGCTCCATATTCTCGAGATCATTAAAGGGAACAGGCTCCCTTGGAACTACAACAAAGACTAAAGACTTATTCAAATTCGAAAAGAGTTTTTAAAACATGAAATAAAAACCATAGTTTAAAAATAACCTAAGGTGGAACCGTGATACATCATCTAAGGTTTATGTAAGTAACTTGTGGCCTCATTAAAAACCTTCCTTTGGAAAACCCAATGGGACAAAACCAAAGGCTAGGAAAAGAGCACACACAAGCACTTGCTTAGATGATGATCAGTTTGAAACCATTGCTTGAATGGTGATAAGAGTGTCTTGATTGATCAAACGTCCATCAAGACCGTCTTCTTGCTTCCATGAGATCATAAGTAGACTTCCAACAGCTTCTTTGAATCTTCTAGCTTTGGCGCGAGTGATGGGACCTGGTGGAATGACTAAGGCATCATCTTCTTCCCTTGATTGGTCTTTGAACTCTTTATCTCCATCCTTGTGCCGGTCCATGATCATATCAGTGTAGCTGAGAGGAAGAACAGGCACTTGATGGAGGTTGCTAGATCAATGATGTTTCATGCAAATGTCCCAAAACGTTTTTGGAGTGATGCTGTGCAGACTGCTTGCTATCTCATCAACCGGGTTCCAACCAAGATATTGAAGAATCTGTCTCCATTTGAAGTGTTGAACAAGAGCAAACCTGTCATTGATCACCTACGTGTCTTTGGGTGTGTGTGCTATGTCATGGTTCCAGGAGAGCAGAGAAACAAGCTGGAGGCAAAGAGTACTAAGGCTATGTTCATTGGTTACTCTATCACTCAGAAAGGGTACAAGTGCTATGATCCTGAAGCAAGGAGAGTGATGGTATCTAGAGAAGTGAAGTTTGTTGAAACAAAAGGTTATTATGAAGAAAAGGAGTGGGAAAATCTGAAGGATTTGTCTCAAGCTCCATCTGATAAGGCAACAATACTGAGAGTGTTGTTGGAGAAGCTCGGGATAGGGTTGTCCCAGGATCAGGAACCCGGCAGGAGAGAGTCTTCCAATCAGACTGGTGGAGCTGGAAGAACAACTCCTCTTGATCATGAGAGGGGGAATGGAACTGAATCTGGTGAGCAAGAGCAAAACCAAGAGGATTCAGGTCTTCATGATCAAGTTGAGAACAATGTTCAGTCTAGTGGAGAAGTGGATGAGGTTCAGTCTAGTGGAGAAGTAGATGAGGTTCAGTCTAGTGGAGAAGAACAAGTCGGACCGGCCAGTTCAGAAGAAGAGCAAGTGGAGCCGGCTAGTGTGCAAACTGAAGATCAGGTGCAAGCTTTGAGGAGGAGCACAAGGATAAAGAGGGATCCTTCCAACTGGGTAAACACGAGAGTGTACTACAATGCCCAGGCTGTGGAGCATCCTTCTCAAGCCGTGTGTTCCTTTGCTGAGTTTCCAGAGGAGCATTATGCCTTTATGATTAGTCTGGATGAGAGTTATGTGCCAAGGACTTATGAAGAAGCTATGTTAGACAAGGAATGGAAAGAATCAGTGGGAGCTGAAGCAGGTGCTATGATCAAGAATGATACATGGTATGAGAGTGAACTGCCTAAGGGAAAGAAGGCTGTATCTAGTAGATGGATCTTCACAATTAAGTATCTAGCAAATGGACAGATTGATAGGAAGAAGACCAGACTGGTTGCAAGAGGATTTACACAAACCTATGGAGAGGATTACATTGATACCTTTGCACCAGTAGCTAAGCTGCACACAGTTCGGATTGTGTTGTCCATTGCAACAAACTTGGAGTGGGATTTGTGGCAGATGGATGTGAAGAATGCTTTCTTACAAGGTGAGCTAGAAGATGAGGTATACATGCTTCCTCCTCCTGGTCTTGAGCATCTAGTAAAACCAGGAAATGTTTTGAGATTGAAGAAGGCAATATATGGGCTGAAGCAGTCTCCTAGAGCTTGGTACAGAAAGCTGAGTACAACTCTCAATGGGAGAGGATTCAGGAAGTCTGAACTGGATCATACACTCTTCACTTTGGTTACTCCATCAGGGATCATTGTGATACTGGTATATGTGGATGATTTGATTATCACAGGGAGTGATAAGGCTGGGATTAAAGCCACTAAAGAGTTCCTCAAGTCTGTGTTTGATATTAAAGACTTGGGAGAGATGAAGTATTTCTTGGGGATTGAGATATGCAGATCCAAGGAGGGTTTGTTTATGTGTCAAAGGAAGTATACAATGGATATGTTGAAGGAGACTGATGTACTTGGAGGAAAGGTAGCCAAGACACCTCTTGAAGAGGGGTATAAGGTCTTACGTGAGGGGGAGGTTGAAGAGAACCAGTTGTTTGAGGATGCTAAGCTGTATAGGAAGATGGTTGGCAAGCTGATCTACTTGACCATCACCAGACCAGATATATGTTTTGCTGTGAACCAAGTGAGTCAGCATATGCAGGCACCAAAGGTCCATCACTGGAAGATGGTTGATAGGATACTGAGGTATCTGAGTGGGACGACTGGACAAGGGTTTGGATGGGTTGTAATGGCAGTACAGAAGTGGTTGGGTATTGTGATGCTGATTGGGCAGGAGATAGAGTGGACAGGAGATCAACTACTGGGTATTGTACATTCATTGGAGGAAACTTGGTTACTTGGAAGAGTAAGAAGCAGAAGGTTATCTCTTGTTCAAGTGCTGAAGCTGAGTATAGAGCCATGCTGAAGCTGACAAACGAGTTGGTGTGGATCAAGGGGATCTTGAAGCATCTAGAGATTGAGCAGAGTACTCCTATGACTATGCATTGTGACAATCAAGCAGCTATCCACATTGCCTCCAACTCAGTGTTTCATGAGAGAACAAAGCACATAGAGGTGGATTGTCATAAGGTGAGGCAGATGATTATCTTAGGAGTGATTCTGCCATGTTATACAAGAAGTGAAGATCAGCTTGCAGATGTGTTTACTAAGGCAGCGAGATTAAAGACAATGGAGTCCATACTATCCAGGCTTGGACTCATTGATCTTACTCCCAGGAGCTGAGCCCCTTAACCATGGAGTCTCCACTCTTTTTCCCTCATCAAAGTTTTATCCCAATGGGTTTTCTTTGGTGAGGTTTTTAATGAGGGAGGTCTTCATGGTTTCCAAGCTTGACTTGTTCCACATGGTCAAGCTTGAGGGGGAGTGTTGAGATGAGGTAATAAAGAGTGACTACATTGATAGAGAAAGAGGATTGAGACAGACAGTAACTTTGGAGTTACCACAGTAACTTTGGTTTTACTGTGGTAACTAAGTTAAAGCTTGGAAAGTTACCTTGGCTCACATTGGAGAGTAAGCCACGACCAAGAGCTGTATGGATAAGGGAGGAGCAGTCTGGATAAGGTTTCCTCACAGCTAGAGAGGCTGGAGACAGGCTGTAAAGTAGACAGCATCTAGTAAAAGATGCCAAAGGGATCAAGCATGTGAAGACTCCCATTGGCTGCTTTTGGATGGCTCTCTTTGACTACACATGCCCTGAACCTCTACCTTATCTATTGATTTCGAAATTGATTGTCTCTCTCATATAAGTATGTTGTAAACCTCATCTTTATTAATTAATGGAGTTTTGAGTCTCTCTCTTTATTCTCTCACTAAAATCTCTTAATCTCTTTAATCTTTTCATATGATTATCTCTGATTATTTGAATCATGCTCTAATACACAAAAGTGTATATGAAGATCTCTCTCCTATCTCTAGTTCTTGTTTCTCGTTTAGCTCGGTTTCTTTAAGTAAGGATGCTTTGTGGCATGCTAGGCTAGGACATCCACATGTTAGGGCCTTAAGCATAATGTTACCAGGTGTCATGTTTAAAAATAATGATTGTGAAGCTTGTATTTTGGGAAAACATTGTAAGAGTGTGTTTCAAAGATCAGTTACAGTTTATGAGAAATGTTTTGACTTAATCCACTCTGATGTTTGGACTGCACCTTGTTTATCTAGGGATAATTACAAGTATTATGTCACCTTCATTGATGAAAAATCTAAATACACCTGGTTAACACTCATTAAAACAAAGGATAGAGTTCTTGATGCATTTAAAAACTTTCAAAACTATGTTACTAACCACTATAATGCCAAGATTAAGATTTTCAGGTCAGATAATGGTGGGGAGTATACAAGTCATGCGTTCAAAGAACATCTAGCTAGCCATGGAATACTTCATCAGACGAGCTGTCCTTATACACCCCAGCAAAATGGAGTGGCTGAAGGAAGAATAGACACCTCATGGAGGTGGCAAGATCAATGATGTTCTATACGAGTGTGCCTAAGAGGCATTGGAGTGATGCAGTGATGACCGCAAGCTACCAATCAACAGGACACCAACCAAGATTCTCAATGATCAGTCCCCCTTTGAGGTTCTTAACAAGAGTAAACCAGTGCTGGAACACTTGAGGATCTTTGGGTGTGTGTGCTATGTGCTAGTACCCGGGGAAATGCGGAACAAGCTAGAAGAGAAGAGTACCAAAGCTATGATGATTGGATACTCTACATCCCAAAAGGGATACAAATGCTTTGATCCAAATACCAGAAGAGTATTGGTATCAAGGGAGGTGAAGTTCTTTGAAGAAAAGGGCTATTATGATGGGAAGAATTGGGAAGAACTTGAAGATCTATCCCAACCATCAGACAGGGCTGCAAGCTTGAGAAACATTTTGCAAGGACTTGGTATTGGAGTGTCATCAGATCAGCACAAACGCCAAGCAACACCACCTGTTAGAGTTGAAGAATCATCTCACTTAGAACATGAAGGGGGAAGTGAACCTGCTGATACTGAAGTTCAAGGAACAAGTGAAGCCGAAAATCAACAACAAAGCGCAGTATTAGATTTTGTGATTTAAAGAGTGATTAAGTTTAATCTGAGAATTAAAGAGATTAGAGATTAAGAACAAGAGAGAGACTAGAGAGAGAGACTCAAAACTCCATTAATTAATACTGATGAGGGTTTACAAGTATATAAAGAGAGAGCAACAAGGGATTTCGAAATGTATAAGCATGTGTAGTCAAAGGACAGGCTGGAACTCCTTTTGAATCACTTGGCTGTGCTTTCTCACATGCTTGCACTAGTAGAAAAGCATCCTCTCCTTTCCAGCATCATACAGGCTGTCAAAGGCTCCCTTATCCTTCCTTATCCTCTTTGGTCGAGTTTACTCTCTTCCCTTCACTAAGTTACCTTCTCATGCCATCAGATAACTTCCCAAGTTGTTACTGTGGTTAAACTAAAGTTACCACAGTAAAACTCCAAAGTTACTGTCTACTCCAACTCTCTTCCTCTCTCAATATATCAACCATTTATTCTCTCATCTCAACACTCCCCCTCAAGCTTGACCATGTGGAACAAGTCAAGCTTGGAAGGACCATGAGATCTCCCTCATTAAAACCTCATTAAGGAAAACCCATTGGGACAAAACCTTAATGAGGAAAAAGAGTAGAGATCACATGATCAGGAGAGTGTATAGACTAGCCCTTAGGCGAGAGATCAATGAGTCCTAACCTGATGTGTATGGACTCCATTGTCTTTTGCCTTGCTGCCTTTGTGAACACATCTGCTAACTGATCCTCACTCCGAGTATAACAAGGTAGAATCACCCCAAGAATCATCATCTGCCTCACCTTGTGACAATCAACCTCAATGTGCTTTGTTCTCTCATGGAACACAGAGTTAGATGCAATGTGGATAGCTGCTTGATTATCACAATGCATTGTCATTGGCGTTGCTTGAATAATCTCCAGATGCTTCAAAATCCCTTTTATCCACACTAGCTCATTTGTAAGCTTCAGCATTGCTCTATACTCGGCCTCAGCACTGGAACAAGACACTACCTTCTGCTTCTTACTCTTCCAAGTGACCAAGTTACCACCAATGAATGTACAATAGCCTGTGGTTGATCTTCTATCTGCTCTATCACCAGCCCAATCCGCATCACAGTAGCCTACAACCTCAGTACTCTTGTTACATCCCATCCATACTCCAAGACCAGTAGTTCCATTCAGATACATCAAGATCCTTTCCACCATCCGCCAGTGGTGCTCCTTAGGAACTTGCATGTGTTGACTGACTTGATTCACCGCAAAGCATACATCAGGTCTAGTAATGGTAAGATAAATCAACTTCCCCACTAGCTTCCTATACAGCTTAGGATCATGGAATGGCTTGCTATCCTCAATCTCCCCCTCACGTGGAACCTTGTACCCATCCTCCATTGGCATCTTGGCTGTCTTTCCTCCATAGGCATCTGCTCCCTTCAATAGATCAATCACATACTTCCTTTGAGACATGAACAATCCTTCCTTTGATCTGCATATCTCAATCCCAAGAAAATACTTCATTTCCCCCAAGTCTTTAATCTCAAAGCTTGCCTTGAGATACTCCTTTGTAGCCTTGATGCCTTCCTTATCACTGCCTGTGATGATGATATCATCCACATACACAAGTAATACCACAATACCAGATGAGGTGATTAGGGTAAAGAGAGTGTGATCCAATTCTGACTTTCTGAACCCTCTCCCATTCAGTGTAGTACTCAACTTGTTGTACCACGCCCTTGGAGACTGCTTGAGACCATAGATAGCTTTCCTCAACCTCAACACATTACCCTTCTTTACTAGATGTTCAAGACCTGGTGGTGGATGCATGTATACTTCATCTTCCAACTCTCCTTGAAGGAATGCATTCTTCACATCCATTTGCCACAAATCCCACTCAAGATTCACAGCTAAAGATAATACAATCCTGATAGTATGAAGTTTAGCCACAGGAGCAAAGGTCTCAACATAGTCCTCACCATATGTCTGAGTAAATCCTCTTGCCACCAACCTAGACTTGCGCCTCTCTATTCTTCCATCAGGATGAAACTTGATTGTGAACACCCATTTACTAGTCACTGCCTTCTTCCCTTTAGGCAGCTCACTCTCATACCATGTTTCATTCTTAATCATGGCTCCGGACTCATCAGCAACTGAATCTCTCCACTCCTTTAAAGCCATAGCTTCTTCATATGTCCTTGGAATATAGCTCTCATCCAAGCTTACTGTGAAGGCTATATGCTCGTCTGGAAACTCTGCAAAGGAACACATAGCTTGAGAAGGATGCTCCACAGCCTGGGCATTGTAGTACACTCTCGTGTTTACCCAGTTGGAAGCATCTCTCTTCACCCTTGTGCTCCTCCTCAGCTCCTGAACTTGTTCTTCTTGTGGCTCTTGCCCATCTTCACTTGATTGAGCACCACTCTCATTTGACCCATCAGGATCCACTTCCCAATCTCCACTAGACTGAGTACCACTCTCATCTGAGCCATTAGACTCTCTTTGCCCATCTCCACTAGACTGAGCACCACTCTCTACTTCCTGTGTCACCTCTTGATTATGCTGGCCTGAATCTTGATTATGCACTTGCTCATGAGATTCAGTTCCATTCCCCCTCTCATGATCAAGAGGAGTTGTTCTTTCAGCTTCACTAGTCGGATTGGAAGACTCTCTTCTTCCAGATTCCTGATCCTGGGATAACCCTATCCCTAGCTTCTCCAACAGCACCCTCAGTGTTGTTGCTCTATCAGATGGAGCTTGAGACAAATCCTTCAGATTTTCCCACTCCTTTTCTTCATAATACCCTTTTGATTCAATAAACTTCACTTCTCTAGATACCATCACTCTCCTTGCTTCAGGATCATAGCACTTGTATCCCTTCTGAGTGATAGAGTATCCAATGAACATAGCCTTAGTGCTCTTTGCCTCCAGCTTGTTTCTCTGTTCTCCTGGACTCATGACATAGCATACACACCCAAATACCCGTAGGTGATCAATAAAAGGCTTGCTCTTATTCAGCACCTCAAATGGAGACAGATTCTTCAGTATCTTGGTTGGGATCCGGTTGATGAGATAGCAAGCAGTCTGTACAGCATCTCCCCAAAAACGTTTTGGGACATTTGCATGAAACATCATCGACCTAGCAACCTCCATCAAGTGCCTATTCTTCCTCTCAGCTACACCATTCTGCTGTGGTGTGTAGGGACAACTGGTCTGATGCACAATCCCATGCTTGGCTAGATGACTCTTGAAGGCATTGCTGATGTATTCACCTCCATTGTCTGATCTCAGTACCTTCACAGTAGCATTGTATTGATTAGATACATATGCTTGGAAGTTCATAAACGCTTCTAGCACCTTATCTTTAGATGGAAGCAATGTGAGCCATGTATACTTAGACTTCTCATCAATGAATGTTACAAAGTATTTATGGCTGTCTCTAGACATGCATGGAGCGGTCCACACATCCGAGTGAACTAGATCAAAGCAATGCTCATAAGTAGTCTTAGATGTTGGGAAAACAGTCCTACAATGCTTTCCTAATATGCATGCTTCACAATCCAAGTGATTGAATGACATATTAGGGATTATCAATTCAATGGCACGAGCATGAGGATGTCCTAATCTAGCATGCCAAGTAATACTATCAATCTTCTCAGCAGTACTACTCAAGCAAATAGAATCAAAGGGATTAGAGGTCTTAGCCAAGTCGAGGTGGTATAGCTGATTCTTGCTGTCTCCTCTGCCAATGACTCTCCCAGTCTTCAAATCTTGAAACTCAACTTCATCAGGTCTGAATACTACTTGACAATCAAGATCAATGGTAGCTTTCTTCACAGATAATAGATTTGAAGTGAACTGAGGCATGTAGAAGGCAGCCGTGTCCTTCTCAAACAGTCTGAGCTTTCCCACTCCTTCTATTGGGATCATAGCACCATTAGCTATCCTAACACTCCCTGTTGCAGCCTTGATCTCACTTATAAGCCTCCTATCACTGATCATATGATGACTTGCTCCAGAATCAATCACCATGGGTTTAGAAGCTCCGGATTGTATAGCATGCTTCTTGCTTGCTGCTAAGGCTTGTACATGTTCCATGAACACTCTCCATTCCTTCCTGGTGATGCGATCATCAGCTCCACTCCCTTTCTCCTGCTCTCTTAACACCCCACTGTCTTCTACTGATTCCCCCATGTAGGCTGAGTAAGAACACTCTCCCACAACTCTCTTCCTACCCTTTCCTATGTTGACATAAGCTTTGGATAGCATTCTGCACCTCCTCCTCTTCCGGAAGCCCTCACTCCTACTCCCGGTTAGCCTCCATGAGCCCTCACTCCTACTCATGGTTAGCTTCTGGAAGCTCTCACTCCTACTCCCATTTGGCTTCCATGAGCTCTCACTCCTACTCATGGTTAGCCTCTCATCATCTCTCATTATCTCATACGCCCTTCTTATAAGCACACAGATCTCTTCCATTTCCGGAAGCTGTTCCCCTCTTAGAACCATCTCCACCAGCCACCCATATGATGACTCCATGCTCGCCAAGAGCTTCAAGACCATCTCTTGCTCTGGTGTAGCATCCCCATCCACATGGGATCTCAACCCTTGTAGTTCAACCCACAAGTGTTGTAGCTTCCTCACATGGTTATTGAACTCTTCTCTTCCTTGCTTAGCTTCACTGATCACCTTCTTGACTTCACACACTCTCCTAAGATTGATCTTGTTCTCATAAACATCTTCAATCTTCTCAAGCAGTATACTTTCTTCAAGACTAAAGCAATCTCCACTTGTTTCTCTTGCTGTCTGATCTTTCTCAGCAGCTTTACCCTTCAAAGACTCTTCCTTCTCATGGTTTCTCCAAACTCCACACCTTTTCAGAGTTGTTTTCATTTGTGAGAACCACCCCCACTCATTCCCTCTCTCTTTCTTCTCTTCACGCCTTGTTGTACCAGATTGAAGCAGCTCCATTTCCTTTAGCTAAAGCAACAACCTTTAGCCTAAAGCAACAACCTTTAGCCTAGATCTTCCCCCAAATGCTTCTAATCTCACACGCCAAGCTTAACCACAAACTAGACCCCTCTTCTGACCTTGTCAAACACCTAAAGGGACTCCCTTGAGGCTGACTCTCCAAAAGAAACACCAACAGACACCAACTTGACTTTTAAAGGATCTAGCTCTTGACAAACTCTCAAGAACTCTCAAGAACACTCAAGAACACTCAAGGACATTTAGGAAACGAAATCACTCTCTCCTTTTAAAGGAACCTGGCTCTGATACCATATTAGATTTTGTGATTTAAAGAGTGATTAAGTTTAATCTGAGAATTAAAGAGATTAGAGATTAAGAACAAGAGAGAGACTAGAGAGAGAGACTCAAACTCCATTAATTAATACTGATGAGGGTTTACAAGTATATAAAGAGAGAGCAACAAGGATTTCGAAATGTATAAGCATGTGTAGTCAAAGGACAGGCTGGAACTCCTTTTGAATCACTTGGCTGTGCTTTCTCACATGCTTGCACTAGTAGAAAAGCATCCTCTCCTTTCCAGCATCATACAGGCTGTCAAAGGCTCCCTTATCCTTCCTTATCCTCTTTGGTCGAGTTTACTCTCTTCCCTTCACTAAGTTACCTTCTCATGCCATCAGATAACTTCCCAAGTTGTTACTGTGGTTAAACTAAAGTTACCACAGTAAAACTCCAAAAGTTACTGTCTACTCCAACTCTCTTCCTCTCTCAATATATCAACCATTTTATTCTCTCATCTCAAAACACGCAGACCTCTCATGTTCAAAGTGAAGATGGGACTCAAGGGGAAGTGATCAACATGGAGGTCAGAAGCTAGTGAAGGAAAGCCAGATACCGAAGAAGCCGTGGGATGGAAGAGCATGTAGTAGTTCCATTGAGAGAGAAGCACAGGTTAAAGAGAGATGCTTCCAACTGGGTAAACACAAGAGTGTATACAATTGCCAAGCTGTGGAGCATCCCTCTCAAGCTGTGTGCTCCTTTTGCGTCCTATCCAGAAGAGCTTGCGCATTCATGATCAGCTTAGATGGAAGCTATGTGCCTAGATCATATGAAGATGCAATGCTACATGAAGACTGGAAGGAATCAGTAGGTGATGAAGCTAATGCCATGATAAAGAATGACACTTGGTTTGAAAGTGAACTGCCAAAAGGAAAGAAGGCAGTAACCAGCAAGTGGATATTCACTATCAAGTACAAGCCTGATGGGACTATTGAGAGAAAGAAAACAAGACTGGTGGCTAGAGGATACACTCAAACATATGGGGAAGACTACATTGACACCTTTGCTCCGGTTGCTAAGCTCCATACAATAAGGATTGTATTATCTCTGGCTGTGAATCTTGAGTGGAGCTTTGGCAGATGGATGTGAAGAATGCCTTTCTTCAAGGAGAACTAGAAGATGAAGTGTATATGCATCCACCACCAGGCCTAGGGCATCTTGTGAAACCTGGAAATGTGTTGAGACTCAAGAAGGCTATCTATGGGTTGAACAATCTCCTAGAGCATGGTACAACAAGCTGAGCACTACTTTAAATGGGCGGGGATTCAAGAAATCAGAATTGGATCATACTCTCTTCACACTTACTTCACCCTCAGGTATCATTTGTCTACTTGTGTATGTTGATGATATCATTATAACAGGTAGTGGTGATAAGGCTGGGATAAAAGCCACCAAGGAGTTTTTAAAATCTGTATTTGAAATTAAAGACTTAGGAGAAATGAAATATCCTTGGAATTGAGTTGTGTAGATCTAAGGAAGGATTGTTCATTTCCCAAAGGAAGTATACACTGATCTTTTGAAGATGCAGGTATACAAGGAGATAAGACAGCAAGGATGCCTCTGAAGATGGATACAAGGTTCCACGTGAGGGGGAGATTGAAGATAGCAAGGTCTTTCATGATCCAAAGTTATACAGGAAGCTAGTAGGGAAGCTCATCTACCTTACCATCACACGTCCGGATATATGCTTTGCTGTGAATCAAGTGAGCCAGCATATGCAAGTCCAAAGGAGCATCACTGGCGAATGGTGGAGAGACTCCTCTTGTATCTGAACGGTACATCAGGCCTTGGAGTTTGGATGGGATGCAACAAGAGTACTGAAGTGGTGGGCTATTGTGATGCTGAATTGGGCAGGAGATAGAGCAGACAGAAGATCAACTACCGGCTATTGTACATTCATTGGAGGTAATCTTGTGACATGGAAGAGCAAGAAGCAGAAAGTAGTATCTTGTTCAAGTGCTGAAGCTGAGTATAGGGCAATGCTGAAGCTAACCAATGAGTTGGTATGGATCAAAGGGATCTTGAAACACTTGGAGATAGAGCAAGCTACACCAATGACTATGCATTGCGACAACCAAGCAGCTATACACATTGCATCCAACTCAGTGTTCCATGAGAGAACCAAGCACATTGAAGTAGACTGCACAAGGTGAGGCAGATGATCGTTTTGGGAGTAATCTTGCCATGCTATACAAGGAGTGAGGATCAGTAGCGCGATGTATTCACCAAGGCAGCAAGACAAAAGACAATGGAGTCCATACACATCAGGTTGGACTCATTGATCTTACACCCATAGAATAGTCCCCTGATCATGAGGTCTTTACTCTTTTCCCTTATCAAAGCTTTGTCCAAATGGTTTTCTTTGGTAAGGTTTTTAATGAGGAAGATCTCATGGTCCTTCCAAGCTTAACTTGTTCCACATGGTTAAGCTTGAGGGGGAGGTTGAAATGAGGTGATGCAACTATGTGATATGAAGCTAGAGAAGGTAGAGGCTTGAGGATGAAGTTAGGGATGTGAGTGTACGGACAGGCCGTACAAGGTGGCCGTACAAGGTAAAGAAGAAGTTACCATGACCGTTTAACCAAGAGGGGAGTAAACGGATCATTCTTACCTTCTACCATGCTCTACTTAGATCAGACCGTTGAGAGAGCTTGAGGAGCGCTTCTGACAGGCTGTGCCAGGCTGTGACAGACTGTCAGCATCCTAGTCAAAGATCCAAGATGCTTCACACGCGGGAAGAAGCTCATTGGATGCTTTATGATATGCGCTCCTCTCCTGGTTGACTCCACATGCTTTAGCTTAACTTTAAACCTTTTAAACCCTAAGCTCTCATACTATATAAGTTGTAACCTCATCAGATTAATGATTAACGAGATTGAATCACTCTATCTCTACTCTCTCTCTAGTTTAAATCTCAAAGTCTCTTAATCACTCTCAAACCATGATTCTTGTTTAAATCTTTCACTAAACTTCTCTTTACTCGTTCTTAATCTCTCAATACCTTCTTAAATCTCTAAAATCTCACTATCTTCTGGAAACACATCTGCATACTCCTGTAAAAGAGAAACTAGTTCACTCGGATGATCCTGTGTGTGATCAGTAATGGTTAGAAGAGTCTCTTTAAACATAAGCAAGATAATAGAATTTTGAGAGTAGAGAATTCTTTTGATATCTCCCTGTTTGGCATAGAGGCTGTGATGCTTGTCATGATCAGGTTTGAGATCAATCTCTTTCGCTTTCTTTTTCTGAAGCTGGATTTGATCTTCATGAACCTCTTTAGGAGACAAAGGCACCAGCACAGTCTTCTTTCCGTTGAATTCAAAAGAATGTTTGTTGGTGAAGCCATCATGATTCACACGTCTATCATACTGCCAGGGTCTTCCAAGGAGTATATGACTGGCTTCCATTGGCAACACATCACACAAGACCTCATCTTCATATCTACCAATGGCTATAGGAACCAGTACTTGAGTAGAAACTTTCATCTCGCCCTCCTCATTGAGCCACTGCAATCTGTAGGGTCTTGGGTGTTTCTGAATTTTCAAACCCAATTTCTTCACCATAGTCTCACTAGCTACATTGACACAACTTCCTCCATCAATAATGAGACTGAACACCTTTCCCTGAACCATACACCTTGTGTAGAATAGATTCTCTCGCTGCTCAAACTCTCCATTCTTGGCTTGCACGTTCAAGAGCCTTCTTGTCACCAACAATCTTCCTTTCACGGGTTCTACCTCACTTTCTTCTTCAGACTCCTCATGATCAGAACCAAACTTCTCTTCCTCTGATTCATACTCTCCATTCTCAAGAAGAATCATAATCTTTTTGTTGGTGCACTCATTAGCATAATGCCCACGCCCTTGACATTTGAAGCACTTAACATCTCTAGTTCTTGAACTAGTAATTTCAGCTTTGCCTTTGTCTTTGCTGTATATGCTGCTCGGCTTAGTCTCTTCTTTCTGCTGAGGCTTGCTATCCTTCAGATAGGATGTTTTTCTCTTCTTTAGAGTGGTGGAACTTAGACGATCCATAGCTGCGTGAGTTACCCTTCCTCTTGAGCTGCTGCTCCACTAGAATAGCTTTGTGCAACATCTCTTCTATTTCCACATAGTGTTGCATCTCCACATTGTCTTGTATCTCACGGTTAAGCCCTCCAAGAAACCTTGCCATAGTGGCTTCTCTATCCTCCAAGATACTAGCTCTCAACATCAGCAACTCCATGTCTTGATAGTATTCTTCAACAGTTCGTGTTCCTTGGGTAAGTCTTCGCAGCTTTTGATGTAGGTCGCGGTGATAGTGACTTGGAACAAACCGTTTGCGCATGAGTGACTTCATCTCGTGCCATGAATCAACCGGATTCTCTTGGTTAAGCCGTCTAGTAGTTACAAGTTGATCCCACCAACTCAACGCATAATCATAGAATTCAGTTGCTGCAATCTTGATCCTTTGGGCATTGGAGTAGTGTTGGCAATTGAAGACAAGCTCGATCTTCTTTTCCCATTCCAAGTAGGCATCTGGATCCACCTTGCCATGGAAGGGTGGAATCTTAAGCTTAAGTCCTGAAAGCTTGTCTTTGCGTGACCCCCTTCCATCATGTTCACGCCTTGATCTTCCTCTGCTCAGTTCAGAAGAAGAACTACTGCGCTCAGTTGGGTTGTGCTCAGTTCTATTGCGCGAGTAGTAGTTGTCGGTCTCTTGTGAACCCGCATGCTCTTGCCGTACTGGAGTAGGCCGGTTCCTTCTAGACTCATTGCTATGTCCCTGGCCAGTAGCTTGCCTCAACTCTTGTCTCATCTCCTCACGTAATTCCTTCATGCTAGCCTTAAGCATATCAGCCATAGTAGAGATCATGGTCTGATTCATTTGCTCGGTCATTTGATCTCTCAGCATCTTGTTCTTTCTTACTAGCTCGGCTTCTTCTTCTGATTCTTTCCCCATTGGTACCTAGAATCAAAAACAACACTCAACCAGTAAATAGTTCCAATAAACTGATCGTAATCAGTAGATGATTAAGAGATTTTAAAATGAAAAATACTGGCGGTAAAGAAAACTTGATTATCAAGCAAAGGAGGATTCAAATCGACAACTTGAAAATCACAATAGAAACGCGATCAGGGTAGGTTTGTTAATCAGATTTCGACGACACACAAGTAGATCTAGTTGTTATAGGTGATTTAAACAGATCACACGATCAATTAGATTCAAACAAAAGATCAAATCTAGAATATGAATCGATAACAATCGGATCTAAAAGAGCGAAACCTAGATCTATCAATTTCAAACTTTAACAATTAGATCGACACAAAATGATTAGATCACACACTCAAACGACCACGGATCACAGATCAATCAATGGATATTGCGAAACAAAGAACAGATCAGTTGAAACAAAACGGATCGATCTAAAAACTGATCAAGAAGATGAACAGGTTAAATCGAAACAAAAGAGAAACGAGTACTTCCCTAACCAGAGATGCTCTGATACCACATAATACGTCCCTAGATTGCTTCTCTGGATAGTATGGGATAGATCCTTGCTAGAACGAATCAAAAGACTCAAGCTCTACAAGGTTGTGGATCGATTGGTGACACAAGAGGCTGCGGAAAGGCTCCTTGATACTCCTAAGTGACTAGATCGGATATGACACACCGAGATAGACACTCTTGGGTTGCTGGATACTACACACCAACAAGAACACTCAACAACTCGCGGACAAGCAGTAGAGAGAACAAAGAAAGGTTTTGATAAAAAGATAATTGATATCATAAAGGGGTTCAAAGCACACTTATATAAGAGAAGTTGGAACAGACTCCAAGCTTCTCGAAAACTATCAAGAGAGTAAAAGCACACGCTCTCTTGGAAATAGAAACAAAAGACAAGTTTGAAAACATGAAATGAAAGACATAATATAACATAAGGTTGATCCGGGATAGGTTGGATCGAGATCATCAACTAAGGGTTTTGAGAAGCAAATCTATGGCCTCGTTAAAAACCTATCTTTGGAAAACCCATTGGGACAAAACCAAAGATAGGGAAAAAGAGCACACATAGATTGCTTGCTTAGTTGATGATCAGCTTGATGGTGAAGTAGCTTGAATGGTGATAAGTGTGTCTTGGTTGATCAAGCTTCTACCAAGACATTCCTCTTGCTTCCATGACATCTTAACCAATCCTCCAATAACTTGCGTGAGCTTCCTTGATCTTGATCGAGTCATAGGTCCTTTAGGCAAGGCTAGATCATCTCCATCAGTCGGCTTATCCAGATCCTCATCATCTCCATTAGATAGTTGGTCCATGATCACATCATTTATTCAACTTCCTGGTGATTCTCCACCACTTTATGTATCCAAATCAAGCTTCTCACAAAGTGATTCATCCTGGTTTGATTGGAACGACGAAGAAGCTGTGGTATTCCCAAACTGGGAAACTGGAATCACCTGATTTGAAAGTGGAATAACTTCTTTTCGCCAACTCCTATGAGATTTATTCAACTTCCTGGTGATTCTCCACCACTTTATGTATCCAAATAAAGCTTCTCACAAAGTGATTCATCCTGGTTTGATTTGAACGACGATAAAGCTGTGCAATTCCCAAACTGGGAAACTGGAATCACCTGATTTGAAAGTGGGATAACTTCTTCATGCCAACTCCTATGTGATTTATTCAACTTCCTGGTGATTATCCACCACTTTATGTATCCAAATCAAGCTTCTCACAAAGTGATTCATCCTGGTTTGATTGGAACGACGAAGAAGCTGTGCTATTCCCAAACTGGGAAACTGGAATCACCTGATTTGAAAGTGGGATAACTTCTTTTCGCCAACTCCTATGAGATTTATTCAACTTCCTGGTGATTCTCCACCACTTTATGTATCCAAATCAAGCTTCTCACAAAGTGATTCATCCTGGTTTGATTTGAACGACGATGAAGCTGTGCTATTCCCAAACTGGGAAACTGGAATCACCTGATTTGAAAGTGGGATAACTTCTTCTTGCCAACTCCTATGAGATTTATTCAACTTCCTGGTGATTCTCCACCACTTTATGTATCCAAATCAAGCTTCTCACAAAGTGATTCATCCTTGTTTGATTGGAACGACGAAGAAGCTGTGCTATTCCCAAACTGGGAAACTGGAATCACCTGATTTGAAAGTGGGATAACTTCTTCATCCCAACTCCTATGAGATTTATTCAACTTCCTGGTGATTCTCCACCACTTTATGTATCCAAATCAAGCTTCTCACAAAGTGATTCATCCTGGTTTGATTGGAACGACGAAGAAGCTGTGCTATTCCCAAACTGGGAAACTGGAATCACCTGATTTGAAAGTGGGATAACTTCTTCATGCCAACTCCTATGAGATTTATTCAACTTCCTGGTGATTCTCCACCACTTTATGTATCCAAATCAAGCTTCTCACAAAGTGATTCATCCTGGTTTGATTTGAACGACGAGAAGCTGTGCTATTCCCAAACTGGGAAACTGGAATCACCTGATTTGAAAGTGGGATAACTTCTTTTCGCCAACTCCTATGAGATTTATTCAACTTCCTGGTGATTCTCCACCACTTTATGTATCCAAATAAAGCTTCTCACAAAGTGATTCATCCTGGTTTGAGTTGAACGACGAAGAAGCTGTGCTATTCCCAAACTGGGAAACTGGAATCACCTGATTTGAAAGTGGGATAACTTCTTCACGCCAACTCCTATGAGATTTATTCAACTTCCTGGTGATTCTCCACCACTTTATGTATCCAAATCAAGCTTCTCACAAAGTGATTCATCCTGGTTTGATTGGAACGACGAAGAAGCTGTGCTATTCCCAAACTGGGAAACTGGAATCACCTGATTTGAAAGTGGGATAACTTCTTCACGCCAACTCCTATGAGATTTATTCAACTTCCTGGTGATTCTCCACCACTTTATGTATCCAAATAAGGCTTCTCACAAAGTGATTCATCCTGGTTTGATTGGAACGACGAAGAAGCTGTGCTATTCCCAAACTGGGAAACTGGAATCACCTGATTTGAAAGTGGGATAACTTCTTTTCGCCAACTCCTATGAGATTTATTCAACTTCCTGGTGATTCTCCACCACTTTATGTATCCAAATCAAGCTTCTCACAAAGTGATTCATCCTGGTTTGATTTGAACGACGATGAAGCTGTGCTATTCCCAAACTGGGAAACTGGAATCACCTGATTTGAAAGTGGGATAACTTCTTCACGCCAACTCCTATGAGATTTATTCAACTTCCTGGTGATTCTCCACCACTTTATGTATCCAAATCAAGCTTCTCACAAAGTGATTCATCCTGGTTTGATTGGAACGACGAAGAAGCTGTGCTATTCCCAAACTGGGAAACTGGAATCACCTGATTTGAAAGTGGGATAACTTCTTTTCGCCAACTCCTATGAGATTTATTCAACTTCCTGGTGATTCTCCACCACTTTATGTATCCAAATCAAGCTTCTCACAAAGTGATTCATCCTGGTTTGATTGGAACGACGAAGATGCTGTGCTATTCCCAAACTGGGAAACTGGAATCACCTGATTTGAAAGTGGGATAACTTCTTTTCGCCAACTCCTATGAGATTTATTCAACTTCCTGGTGATTCTCCACCACTTTATGTATCCAAATCAAGCTTCTCACAAAGTGATTCATCCTGGTTTGATTTGGAACGACGATGAAGCTGTGCTATTCCCAAACTGGGAAACTGGAATCACCTGATTTGAAAGTGGGATAACTTCTTCACCCAACTCCTATGAGATTTATTCAACTTCCTGGTGATTCTCCACCACTTTATGTATCCAAATCAAGCTTCTCACAAAGTGATTCATCCTGGTTTGATTGGAACGACGAAGAAGCTGTGCTATTCCCAAACTGGGAAACTGGAATCACCTGATTTGAAAGTGGGATAACTTCTTCATCCCAACTCCTATGAGATTTATTCAACTTCCTGGTGATTCTACACCACTTTATGTATCCAAATCAAGCTTCTCACAAAGTGATTCATCCTGGTTTGATTGGAACGACGAAGAAGCTGTGCTATTCCCAAACTGGGAAACTGGAATCACCTGATTTGAAAGTGGGATAACATCTTCATGCCAACTCCTATGAGATTTATTCAGCTTCCTGGTGATTCTCCACCACTTTATGTATCCAAATCAAGCTTCTCACAAAGTGATTCATCCTGGTTTGATTTGAACGACGAAGAAGCTGTCCTATTCCCAAACTGGGAAACTGGAATCACCTGATTTGAAAGTGGGATAACTTCTTTTCGCCAACTCCTATGTGATTTATTCAACTTCCTGGTGATTCTACACCACTAAATGTATCCAAATCAAGCTTCTCACAAAGTGATTCATCCTGGTTTGACTGGAACGACGATGAAGCTGTGCTATTCCCAAACTGGGAAACTGGAATCACCTGATTTAAAAGTGGGATAACTTCTTCACAACTCCTATGAGATTTATTCAACTTCCTGGTGATTCTCCACCACTTTATGTATCCAAATCAAGCTTCTCACAAAGTGATTCATCCTGGTTTGATTGGAACGACGAAGAAGCTGTGCTATTCCCAAACTGGGAAACTGGAATCACCTGATTTGAAAGTGGGATAACTTCTTCACGCCAACTCCTATGAGATTTATTCAACTTCCTGGTGATTCTCCACCAATTATGTATCCAAATCAAGCTTCTCACAAAGTGATTCATCCTGGTTTGATTGGAACGACGAAGAAGCTGTGCTATTCCCAAACTGGGAAACTGGAATCACCTGATTTGAAAGTGGGATAACTTCTTTTCGCCCAACTCCTATGAGATTTATTCAACTTCCTGGTGATTCTCCACCACTTTATGTATCCAAATAAAGCTTCTAACAAAGTGATTCATCCTGGTTGATTTGAACGACGATGAAGCTGTGCTATTCCCAAACTGGGAAACTGGAATCACCTGATTTGAAAGTGGGATAACTTCTTCACGCCAACTCCTATGAGATTTATTCAACTTCCTGGTGATTCTCCACCACTTTATGTATCCAAATCAAGCTTCTCACAAAGTGATTCATCCTGGTTTGATTGGAACGACGAAGAAGCTGTGCTATTCCCAAACTGGGAAACTGGAATCACCTGATTTGAAAGTGGGATAACTTCTTTCGCCAACTCCTATGAGATTTATTCAACTTCTGGTGATTCTCCACCACTTTATGTATCCAAATAAAGCTTCTCACAAAGTGATTCATCCTGGTTTGATTTGAACGACGATGAAGCTGTTGAGATGAGCTGAGGAATATGAGGAGAGTTGTTCGGTTGAAGAGGTTGTGATGTTGAGTAGAGGAGAAGGATTGGCCTTAGGGAGAAACGTCCGTACCGGTCCGTACAGGTCCGTACCATGGCCGTACGGCCGTACAGACGGTATCGACCATGCGGTAAAGGAGTGTTACCGCGGGAAGAAGTTACGTCAGATCATGTTTTACCTTGACCAAAGAAGGCATATGACCGTTGATGGATAGAGGAGGAGCGTCTCTACAGGCTGGCACAGGCTGGAAGGATAAGGTTCACTTTTAGCATAGTGACCACGCGTGTGGAGAGGCTCATTGGTCCGGTTCAAAGTAAAGGCTCCCTTAGCTTTGACCTCACATGCTTAGTCTCTTCTTAAACCCTAGTATCACACTCCTATATATTGTAAACACTCTCTCATTAATAAGATTAAGCGGATTATGTTACTCTCTCTCTAGTCTCTCTCTTGTTCATCATGGATCATACTTAATCTCCCCATTTCTTTCACAATCTCTCTAAACTTCTCTTAATCTCTTACCAAATCTCTCTTAATCTCTCAATACCTATTCTACTCTCTAAAATCTCATGGTATCAGAGCCAGGTTGGCTTTGGTATTGAGAGATCCTTGTTCCTTTCTTTACATTTGCGAGTTTGTTCTTGTGTGATAAAGAAGAGGAGATGGAGACGACCAACTTTAGCAACAAACGGTCCGGTTGCACTGAAGGGAGGCTCGAACTACTTGATGTGGTCCCAGTTGGTGAGGACTACCATTGGAAGGCTAGGGCTGTGGAACCACATCACAGATGATGGTCCGGAGCCAGTGGCCAAAGAAGATGAAGAAGAAGGCGACGGGAAGACTCTTGCGGTAGCTGAAGCAAAGAGATGGGTCCAAGAGGATTTGATGGTGCTGTCTGTGCTCCATGCCTCTCTGGAGCTCCCCATACTTGAAGCTTACGTGCACTTTGAGACTCCTAAGCGCCTTTGGGACATGCTCCATAAGAGGTATGGAAACAAGTCCAACATAAGTCGGGTGTTTGATCTGAAGCAAACCATCAGTGTCTTGAGGCAAGATGGAGAAGATCTCACCAAGCACATGGGGAAGTTTGGAGCTTTGTGGTCCGAACTTGAGAGTCTTAGACCCAACACAACTGATGAGGAATCGCTCATTGAGAGGAGAGAGCAAGATCAGGTGTTTGGGCTATTGATGACTCTAGATGAAAGCTACCAGGATGTGATCAAGCATATCCTGAGATCACCTACTCTCCCATCCATGGAGGAGGTATGCGCACAACTTCAGAAGGAGGAAGGCTCTCTTGGGTTGTTTGGAGGCAAGAAGGGAATGTCCACGGCTCATAAAGCAGAAGAGGCGCAAGCAAACAAGGCAGCGTACCGTGGAGATGGAAGGAAGTATGAGAAGTATGAGGGAAGCTGTGAGCATTGCAAGCGGCAGGGGCATAAGAAGAGTCAGTGCTGGATCCTACATCCACACCTCAGGCCGAGCAAGTTCAACAAGGATAGAGAAGCTAAGGCTCACCTTTCTGCTGAAGCAAGTGGTGCCGGCTCATCAGGGGCTAGTCCAAATGTCAAGGCGGGTGAAAGTGAAGGCAGAGCTCTAACTTCTCAGGAGGTGATCACCAAGGCTGACTTTGAGGCATTCATCCGAGCCCTCAAGGAGTCTGGTAAAATGCTAGGCAACACTCTTGGATACTCATACTCTGCTCATACATTACCTAGTATCTCTGATAAGCTGTTAGACATTTTTAAAACCTCATGTACTGCTACTGCTCATACTAGCATAACTGATAGATTGTTAGGAGTAGTTAAGAGCCTGAAAGCTGAAAATGAAACATCTAGAATCAATACTGCTAGGAGCTTGCATAAACCATTGATAATTGATTCTGGTGCATCTCATCACATGATTAGTGATAACAATCTGATAAAAGACATAGAACCTGCCCTGGTCATGTTATGATTGCAAATGGAGATAGAATTCCCATTAGAGGCATTGGTAAACTGAACTTGTTTAATAAGGATTCAAAAGCATTTTTCATGCCTGATTTCACCTCTAATCTCTTATCAGTTAAGAAATGCACTACTGATCTTCAATGCAATGTTATTTTCAGTCCTAATGATGTTAAGTTTCAGGATATTAAGAGCAGTAAGTTGATTGGGCAAGGAGCAACCAAGGGGGATCTTTACATGATTGAAGACCTTGCACCTATTTCTAGTTCTTGTTTCTCGTTTAGTTCTGTTTCTTCCTTAAGTACTGATGCTCTGTGGCATGCTAGACTAGGCCATCCACATGTTAGGGCTTTAAGCATTATGTTACCAGGTGTCATGTTTAAAAATAATGATTGTGAGGCTTGTATTTTGGGTAAACACTGTAAGACTGTTTTTCAAAGATCATCTACTCTTTATGCAAACTGCTTTGATTTAATTCACTCTGATGTTTGGACTGCACCTTGCTTATCTAGGGATGATTACAAGTATTATGTCACATTCATTGATGAAAAATCCAAATACACCTGGTTAACATTGATTAAAACTAAAGATAGGGTCCTTGATGCATTTAAAAATTTTCAAGCCTATGTGACTAACCAATATCATGCCAAGATTAAGATTTTCAGGTCTGATAATGGTGGGGAGTATACTGGGCATGCATTTCGTGATCACCTTGCTCAACATGGGATTCTTCACTAGACTAGCTGTCCATACACTCCACAGCAGAATGGAGTTGCTGAAAGGAAGAACAGACATCTCATGGAGGTGTCCCGGTCCATGATGTTCCACAAAGGGGTTCCCAAGAGGTATTAGAGTGATGCTGTGATGACTGCGTGCTATCTGATCAACAGGATACCAACCAGGATCTTAGCAGATCAATCTCCATTTGAGGTACTTAACAAGAGCAGGCCAGTCTTGGATCACCTGAGGACCTTTGGATGCGTGTGTTATGTTCTTGTCCAGGCGAGCAGAGAAACAAACTAGAAGCAAAGAGCACCAAGGCTATGATGATTGGGTATTCCACTTCACAGAAGGGATACAAATGCTATGATCCTACAGCTAGGAGAGTCCTAGTGTCAAGGGATGTCAGATTCATGGAAGACAAAGGATACTATGATGAGCAGACATGGGAAGACTTGGAGGATCTATCCAGCCATCAGAAAGAGCTGCTTGCTTGAGAAACATTCTAGAGGGACTCGGCATTGGAGTGTCCCAGGATCAGAGTAGGCGTCCAGAACCTACTCCAGCTGCAGCAGAAGAACCATCCCACTTTGCACATGAGGGGGGAAGTGAATCAGTATCTGAACTAGAGGACCAAGGCTTAGAAGAGGCCGGTGAGCTAGGAAACAGAGGAACTGATTCTCCTGTCCAAAGTGGAGAAGGATCAGCAAGGGAAGAACTGAATGAAAGTCAGAATGAAGAAGATCAGAGACGAGGAGAGGCTAGAGCTGAAGCTGAAGAACAGACTGAAGCAGTGACTCCACAAGTAGAAGTTCCTCCATTGAGAAGAAGTACACGGGTGAGAAAGGATCCTTCAAGTTGGATCAACACACGAGTGTACTATAATGCTCAAGCTGTGAACACCCTTCTCAGCCATGTGTTCATTTGCTCAATACCCTGAGAACACTGTGCATTTATGGTAAGCTTGGATGAGAGTTATGTTCCAAGAAGCTATGAAGAGGCTAATGGATTCAGGAATGGAAGGGATTCAGTCAATGATGAAGCAGATGCCATGATCAAGAATGATACATGGTATGAGAGTGAACTACCTAAAAGGGAAGAGCTGTGTCATGCAAGTGGATCTTTACTATTAAGTATAAGCCTAATGGGAAGATAGACAGGCGCAAGACAAGGCTGGTGGCAAGAGGTTTTACTCAGACCTATGGAGAAGACTACATTGATACATTTGCTCCAGTTGCAAAGCTCACACCATTCGAATAGTCCTATCAGTGGCTACTAATCTTGGGTGGGATCTTTGGCAAATGGATGTGAAGAATGCATTTCTGCAAGGAGAGTTAGAAGATGAAGTGTACATGCTACCACCTCCGGGCCTAGAAGGGATGGTGAAACCAGGGAATGTGCTGAGATTGAAGAAGGCCATCTATGGGTTAAAGCAATCACCAAGGGCATGGTATCACAAGCTGAGCACAACACTGAATGGAAGAGGTTTCAGGAAATCAGAGCTTGATCACACTCTCTTCACTCTTACTACACCTGCAGGCATTATTGTACTTCTTGTATATGTGGATGACATAGTTATCACAGGCAGTGATAAGGTGGGAATCAAGGAGACCAAGGAGTTTCTGAAATCTGTGTTTGACATCAAAGACTTGGAAGAAATGAAGTACTTCCTTGGAATTGAGCTGTGCAGATCAGAAGAAGGGTTGTTCATCTCACAAAGGAAGTATGTCCTGGATCTGTTGAAGGATGCTGGTGCGTATGGAGGAAAGACAGCCAAGATGCCCATGGAGGATGGGTATAAAGCTCCACGTGAGGGGGAGCTAAAAGATAGTAAGGCATTTCATGATCCAAAGCTATACAGGAAGCTAGTGGGGAAGCTGATCTATCTAACCATCACTAGGCCAGACATCTGCTTTGCTGTGAACCAAGTGAGTCAGCATATGCAAGCTCCAAGAGAGTATCACTGGCGCATGGTAGAAAGAGTTCTCATGTATCTGAATGGAACTCAAGGGCTTGGTATATGGATGGGTTGTAACGGGAGCACTGAAGCAGTGGGATATTGTGATGCAGATTGGGCTGGAGACAGAACAGACAGAAGATCTACAACCGGCTATTGCACATTCATTGGTGGAAACATGGTTACTTGGAAGAGTAAGAAGCAGAAGGTGGTGTCATGCTCTAGTGCCGAGGCTGAGTATAGAGCAATGCTAAAGCTCACAAATGAGTTGGTATGGATTAAAGGAATACTGAAGCACTTGGAGATTGAGCAAGCAACACCAATGACCATGCATTGTGACAATCAAGCAGCCATTCACATAGCCACAAACTCGGTGTTCCATGAAAGAACCAAGCATATTGAAGTGGACTGTCATAAAGTGAGGCAGATGATAGTCTTGGGAGTGATACTGCCGTGCTACACAAGGAGTGAGGATCAGTTGGCAGATGTATTCACTAAGGCGGCTAGGCAAAAGACAATGGAGTCAATTCACATAAGGTTGGGACTCCTTGATCTTTCGCCTAAGGCTGATCTATACACTCTCCTGATCATGAGGTCCTTACTCTTTTTCCCTCATCAGAGTTTTGTCCCAATGGGTTTTCTTTGATGAGGTTTTTAATGAGGGGGAGCTCATGATCATTCCAAGCTTGACTTGTTCCACATGGTCAAGCTTGAGGGGGAGTGTTGAGATGAGCTGAGGAATATGAGGAGAGTTGTTCAGGGTTGAAGAGGATGAGATGTTGAGTAGAGGAGAAGGATTGGTCTTAGGGAGAACTGTCCGTACAGGTCCGTACAGGTCCGTACCATGGCCGTACGGCCGTACAGATGGTATCGACCATGCGGTAAAGGAGTGTTACCGCGGGAAGAAGTTACTCGACCAGATCATGTTTTACCTTGACCAGAGAAGGCCTATGACCGTTGATGGAAAGAGGAGGAGCGTCTCTACAGGCTGGCACAAGCTGGAAGGATAAGGTTCACTTTTAGAATAGTGACCACGCGTGTGGAGAGGCTCATTGGTCCGGTTCAAAGTAAAGGCTACCTTAGCTTTGACCTCACATGCTTAGTCTCTTCTTAAACCCTAGTATCACACTCCTATATATTGTAAACACTCTCTCATCAATAAGATTAAGCGGATTATGTCACTCTTACTCTAGTCTCTCTCTTGTTCATCATGGATCATACTTAACCTTTCCATTTCTTTCACAATCTCTCCTAAACTTCTCTTAATCTCTTACCAAACCTCTCTTAATCTCTCAATACCTACTCTACTCTCTAAAATCTCAGAAGCTGTGCTATTCCCAAACTGGGAAACTGGAATCACCTGATTTGAAAGTGGGATAACTTCTTCACGCCAACTCCTATGTGATTTATTCAACTTCCTGGTGATTCTCCACCACTTTATGTATCCAAATCAAGCTTCTCACAAAGTGATTCATCCTGGTTTGATTGGAACGACGAAGAAGCTGTGCTATTCTCAAACTGGGAAACTGGAATCACCTTATTTGAAAGTGGGATAACTTCTTTTCGCCAACTCCTATGAGATTTATTCAACTTCCTGGTGATTTTCCACCACTTTATGTATCCAAATCAAGCTTCTCACAAAGTGATTCATCCTGGTTTGATTTGAACGACGATGAAGATGTGCTATTCCCAAACTGGGAAACTGGAATCACCTGATTTGTAAGTGGGATAACTTCTTCTTGCCAACTCCTATGAGATTTATTCAACTTCCTGGGTATTCTTCACCACTTTATGTATCCAAATCAAGCTTCTCACAAAGTGATTCATCCTGGTTTGAATGGAACGACGAAGAAGCTGTGCTATTCCCAAACTGGGAAACTGGAATCACCTGATTTGAAAGTGGGATAACTTCTTCATCCCAACTCCTATGAGATTTATTCAACTTCCTGGTGATTCTACACCACTTTATGTATTCAAATCAAGCTTCTCACAAAGTGATTCATCCTGGTTTGATTGGAACGACGAAGAAGCTGTGCTATTCCCAAACTGGGAAACTGGAATCACCTGATTTGAAAGTGGGATAACATCTTCATGCCAACTCCTATGAGATTTATTCAACTTCCTGGTGATTCTCCACAACTTTATTTATCCAAATCAAGCTTCTCACAAAGTGATTCATCCTGGTTTGATTTGAACGACAGAGAAGCTGTCCTATTCCCAAACTGGGAAACTGGAATCACCTGATTTGAAAGTGGGATTGAGATTTTATAAGGATTTACTCAAGGTGTGTGTGAGAAAGTGTTTAGGAGAGTTTATGTGAACAGATTTGAGACTTATGAGTATGGGGAGAGATTTAGAGTATGAAAGAGACTAGGTAACGAGATTAAAGAGACTGAGAGACTTAGAGAAGAGACTTAGTATCAAGAACAGACTTTCAACGAACAGGAAGGAGAAGGGTTTCCCCCCTTTCTCACTTAGTGTTTACAATCACATATACAAGGCTTTTATATGCCTTTACATTACACTCATAAACCCTACATCCTAAGGTTGTAAATAAATGATAGAATGGATGGCTAGGATGAGAGTAGACTGGTCTTGATGCTAGCTGGAAAGTGTGGTCGTGCCTTGACTGAATGGAAGGTGGGATTGATCCATTTTGAATGAAAGGCTAAGATGGACTCGTGTGGAAAGGTGGCTGGAAAGGTAAAGTGCTTTTCTCTTTCCAGCCTGTCTCTTGGATCACTCTGATCCTAAGGGATATTCCCTTTGTTTCCTGTAGCTCCCAACGGTCCTCATAGCCAAGATAAACACGCCCAGACTTTGCACTTCTTCAACATTGCTTAACCGGATGTGTGGGCGAGATGATTGGCAGTACGGTCGATGGTACGGACCTCCTGTCCGTACCACTTGCCCTATATTTGCCCAACACTCTTTCTCACTTCTTTGGTCGATCCACCATCTTCTTTGGTTCGTCCTTGGCCGTACCAGGCCGTACAAGGCCGCCCTATAATTGCACCTTGGACCATCTTCTCTCTAACTCCTCCAAAGCCTTCCCATGATCAGTCTAAGTCTTCCCTAGACTTAACTTCACCAGATAACTACTTCAGAACACTTCTGAAGCTTGATTGAACTCTTCTTGACATCTTCTAGAGCTTGCCCTATTATTGTACAAGCTCCATCTTCTCTTCAGTTCAACACTCCCCCTCAAGCTTGACTTTAGGAGATCCTAAGCCAAGCTTGGAACTCTGAAGAGTCTCCCTCATTAAAAACCTTACAAGGAAAACCCATTGGGACAAAACCTTGCAAGGGAAAAAGAGTAGAGCTCTCCAAAGCCTAGGGATTGGCCAGTGAGCTCTTGTGCCTTAGAACCAATGTGGTTGGACACAAGAAGCTCTGGATCACGGCCTAACAGGTGCAGCAACTCTTCACAGCTTTGCGCACACTTCACACTTCACACTTCAGCTTCACCTCTTCATGGAACCAGTTTGAAGTCTCCCCCTCTCAACTGACTTCACAGCCATCTTAGAGAAGCTAGGACACGACCAGATCATCTTCAAAACACCAGTAAGGCTGATCAACACTTCACACACGGCTTGCCCCCTTCATAGAACTGGTTTGGATCTCCCCCTCTCAACAGACTTCTCAGCCATCTTAGAGAAGCTAGGAACTGACCAGGAACATCTTTAGTGAGGCTCAAGCAATGGTACCTGATACATTATCCCAAAGGTGCATCAGTACCTATCAAAAACAAGAAAATGAATATCCTGCATCACACTTGATGCACACAATCTCACAATTCAATCATAATCATCTTAAGTATCTTTTCAAGCATAAGCAATGAATAAGATGAATGAAAAAGATTGAAAAGAGTTTTAAAAGTCTAAGGGAACTTCCCTTGTGTTTATGTGAGTTTCCAAACTCTCTCAATGCACCATCTTCATGGCATCATCAACTTCTTGGAAAGGCAGAATGGATCGATCAGCTTCTCCTCAATCACCTCTCATTGAAGCCGCATTGATGGAGAGCCTTCTTCCTCACTTGCCAAGGCTGCTCTGAACAGCCTCTTGCCTAGACATGCCACTGACTTGGTCCGGTTGATGATCCTTGTAGAAGCTTTTGCAAAAGACTTGTTACTGACCATGGATCATATGCATTAAGACTCCCCCTCAAGCTTAGAACCGAGACTAGAAGGAGCTAAGCTTGTGATGATCCTATGCATCTCCATGGTCTAATAACGGTCATCTTTCATGATAGCTTTCTTCTTGTGAGTTTACTCTCTTCCTTAACCAGGAACTAGGGTGTTTGAATCACCATAGAGAGTCTCACACGACACACTTCTCATTGCATAATGACCCATGCTACACTTCCTGTAGACTAAGGACTAGATATGTCCAATGGTATTATGCAATGGCCATCTCTCATTGCATATTCAATCACACTACACTTCCTGTAGATTATGGACTAACATGTCCTAGTGATGATATGCAATGGCACAAGACCTTTGTCTTTACATTCTTGGTTGTTGACGAGTTACATGTATCACATTCCTTGTGTACCTAACACCACCACAACTCAATGCAAGATCAGATCATCCCATTGGGATCAAACCAAGATTATCCATCCTGTTTGATCACCAATGCCACAGCAAATATATATACCTTGAAACAAGCCAATCAATCAAGGCAAGAACAAGCAGTTTTCAATCTCTAAAATGACAATGCAAGCTTTATACAATACAATGACAATTTAGGCTCATTTTTAAAAATGCATCAATACATGAATGCACAATCTTAAAGCATTAACTATATGAATGCAACATGTTCAATCCATGAGACATATTAAAGCTATGCACAACCGTTTCAATCAAGACCAATGATGCAAGCAACTTAGACAATATGAGACTTGCTTATGTATGCAAAACAGCTTTTCAAACATGATGCCAGCAGTAGAAACATTCTACTCAATTCTACAACACATTCATCCTGATTCAAGCATGGGCAACACACAAGACAATGCAATAAACAAAACATGAGATTCTGGGACTCTAGACACCACTCACAGCATAATAAATAAAGACACAAGCTCTTATTAAGGGTTAGGAGGTTTGCTTACAAACAAGAGATCCGAGCTGATCTCTTGAACCTCCATGGGCACGGCCCAACACCTCTCCTTGGTGTGCCCATCCCTCTTGCAATGCTCACCCTCCAAGCATCTCACACCAGAAGCTTATTGAGTAGCTTTCTTCTTCCCTCTACTTCGGCTGGATCACTCCATGATCAGCTTGCAATGGGCTTGCACTGGTCTTGGTTTAAATTGCCTCTACTTCGGCTGGATCACTCCATGATCAGCTTGCAATGGTCTTGGTTCAAATTGCCTCACCCTCCTGGTGATGCTCTTCTTTGTATGTCGACTGTCCTCTCTACACTCATCTGATGTGTAGGCTATGGTGACTAAACCACCATGGACAGAACAACAAGTCATCTCTCCATTGTCACAACATCCTCTCTACCCTCTTTGGAGCAGGCTGTGGACTTCCCACAGAATGTTGGCAACAGGCTTCATTTTATCATTCTATTGTAATGATAAGGAGGAAACAGGTCTTGAACTTTAGCTCTTCAGGTTGCTCATTTGAATACTTAGCACCGCAAGCTTGAGACCGAGAATAGGGGAGATCCAAGCTTGAAATGAGCCTCAATGAACTTCAAGACCAGGAGCACATCACCCTAACAGCTGCGCTTAAATCACTGATCCACCCTTTTGCCTTCAGCTTCAAGTACCCTCAGATCACCGGCCTTCCTCATGGCTTAGGTGGTGACCTTCTTCTTCTTGTGTGCCTTGAACCAGGAGCTCAACAACCTCGTGGCCTGCGCTTCTTAAACCGGCTCCTACACACAAGAACCTTCCCATTGCTCCACACAATGGTTGGTCTTCCGCTTGTATGTCTTGAACCAGGAGCTCAACAACCTCGTGGCCTGCGCTTCTTAAACCAGCTTCTACACACAAGTATCTTCCCATTGCTCCACACAATGGTTCAAGTCTTCCCCTTGTCTTGGATAGGTGGTGAGCAGAGAACACTTCTTGTGAACCTGAAACACCACTCAAACTCCAGCATGGATAAGACACAAGAGTAATGGGATCAATCCTTGATTAATCATCAAGTTTGATTCCCACTCTCACAAGCATTGCAACAGATTAAAACAAGTCATTTTCAAGTTCTATCTTTGCAAGCAATCTCTCTAAGCACAAGCATTTTCTTTTTCAGATTATGCAAGCTACTAAGGCAATTTTAAAGCTTCTTTACTCAGCATTTAGACATGAATCTAATGCTTCAATGTAAGACAGCCACAAGACTATATGCCACAGCTTTCAATTCGGTTTCAATCCATGTATGCAAGCAGATTCAATCAATCACAACAAGCATCATTATGAACCGGAGATACACAGTTCTCAGCACTAATTCAATCAATTTCAGTTCATGAGCACAGGATTCAAATAATAAGTTTCAATGTCTTAGCAAACTCATGACCGAACTAGATCAATCATTTTATTCTTCAAAGCACTAAACAAGCCTTTAAGGCATCCTGGCATATACACAGCACATCAATCACCACACCACCTCAGCATTTCTATACTCAAGCTTTTAATAAAGAGGGAAAGAGATTCAGCTTACAGCCAAGGAACTTTTGCTAGTTCCTTGAATCTCCATGGTTCATGGCCAGATGTTGAGTTCCTGGTGTTGTATCACACCTCTTCTTCTTCCATGAACCATCCTCTTGAACCCACCATGGCTGAGACACCTCCTTTCCTCCCTTTCAAGTCGCCAAAACCAGTACCAAGTAGAAAGCTGTCACCTTTCTTCTTGAACCACCACTAAGACTCACGGATCTAGCTCTTGAAGAGTGTTGTCAAACCGCTTCAAGGCTTTGTTCTTCAGGGTCTCCTTTCTTCAGGTCGAGCTTGATAAGTCAGAATAGAGCACATACAGCTTCTTAGGCACCTCGGATGTGTTTATCTTCCTCCTGAAGATGAACAACCGTTGGCTGGACCAAAGAGCTTCTTCTTTGCTTCAAACAGCCATGGAAGTGGGCTTGAGCTTTGCGGAAGTTAGATACCAGGTTCTGATGAACCTGGCTCTGATACCATGAGATTTTATAAGGATTTACTCAAGGTGTGTGTGAGAAAGTGTTTAGGAGAGTTTATGTGAACAGATTTGAGACTTATGAGTATGGGGAGAGATTTAGAGTATGAAAGAGACTAGGTAACGAGATTAAAGAGACTGAGAGACTTAGAGAAGAGACTTAGTATCAAGAACAGACTTTCAACGAACAGGAAGGAGAAGGGTTTCCCCCCTTTCTCACTTAGTGTTTACAATCACATATACAAGGCTTTTATATGCCTTTACATTACACTCATAAACCCTACATCCTAAGGTTGTAAATAAATGATAGAATGGATGGCTAGGATGAGAGTAGACTGGTCTTGATGCTAGCTGGAAAGTGTGGTCGTGCCTTGACTGAATGGAAGGTGGGATTGATCCATTTTGAATGAAAGGCTAAGATGGACTCGTGTGGAAAGGTGGCTGGAAAGGTAAAGTGCTTTTCTCTTTCCAGCCTGTCTCTTGGATCACTCTGATCCTAAGGGATATTCCCTTTGTTTCCTGTAGCTCCCAACGGTCCTCATAGCCAAGATAAACACGCCCAGACTTTGCACTTCTTCAACATTGCTTAACCGGATGTGTGGGCGAGATGATTGGCAGTACGGTCGATGGTACGGACCTCCTGTCCGTACCACTTGCCCTATATTTGCCCAACACTCTTTCTCACTTCTTTGGTCGATCCACCATCTTCTTTGGTTCGTCCTTGGCCGTACCAGGCCGTACAAGGCCGCCCTATAATTGCACCTTGGACCATCTTCTCTCTAACTCCTCCAAAGCCTTCCCATGATCAGTCTAAGTCTTCCCTAGACTTAACTTCACCAGATAACTACTTCAGAACACTTCTGAAGCTTGATTGAACTCTTCTTGACATCTTCTAGAGCTTGCCCTATTATTGTACAAGCTCCATCTTCTCTTCAGTTCAACAGGGATAACTTCTTTTCGCTAACTCCTATCAGATTTATTCAACTTCCTGGGGATTCTCCACCACTTTATGTATCCAAATAAAGCTTCTCACAAAGTGATTCATCCTGGTTTGATTTGAACGACGATGAAGCTGTGCTATTCCCAAACTGGGAAACTGGAATCACCTGATTTGAAAGTGGGATAACTTCTTCATCCCAACTCCTATGAGATTTATTCAACTTCCTGGTGATTCTACACCACTTTATGTATTCAAATCAAGCTTCTCTGATGTGATCATGGACCAACTATCTAATGGAGATGATGAGGATCTGGATAAGCCGACTGATGGAGATGATCTAGCCTTGCCTAAAGGACCTATGACTCGATCAAGATCAAGGAAGCTCACGCAAGTTATTGGAGGATTGGTTAAGAGGTCATGGAAGCAAGAGGAATGTCTTGGTAGAAGCTTGATCAACCAAGACACACTTATCACCATTCAAGCAACTTCACCATCAAGCTGATCATCAACTAAGCAAGCAATCTATGTGTGCTCTTTTTCCCTATCTTTGGTTTTGTCCCAATGGGTTTTCCAAAGATAGGTTTTTAACGAGGCCATAGATTTGCTTCTCAAAACCCTTAGATGATGATCTCGATCCAACCTCATCCCGGATCAACCTTATGTTATATTATGTCTTTCATTTCATGTTTTCAAACTTGTCTTTTGTTTCTATTTCCAAGAGAGCGTGTGCTTTTACTCTCTTGATAGTTTTCGAGAAGCTTGGAGTCTGTTCCAACTTCTCTTATATAAGTGTGCTTTGAACCCCTTTATGAATATCAATTATCTTTTTATCAAAACCTTTCTTTGTTCTCTCTACTGCTTGTCCGCGAGTTGTTGAGTGTTCTTGTTGGTGTGTAGTATCCAGCAACCCAAGAGTGTCTATCTCGGTGTGTCATATCCGATCTAGTCACTTAGGAGTATCAAGGAGCCTTTCCGCAGCCTCTTGTGTCACCAATCGATCCACAACCTTGTAGAGCTTGAGTCTTTGATTCGTTCTAGCAAGGATCTATCCCATACTATCCAGAGAAGCAATCTAGGGACGTATTATGTGGTATCAGAGCATCTCTGGTTAGGGAAGTACTCGTTTCTCTTTTGTTTCGATTTAACCTGTTCATCTTCTTGATCAGTTTTTAGATCGATCCGTTTTGTTTCAACTGATCTGTTCTTTGTTTCGCAATATCCATTGATTGATCTGTGATCCGTGGTCGTTTGAGTGTGTGATCTAATCAATTTGTGTCGATCTAATTGTTAAAAGTTTGAAATTGATAGATCTAGGTTTCGCTCTTTTAGATCCGATTGTTATCGATTCATATTCTAGATTTGATCTTTTGTTTGAATCTGATTGATCGTGTGATCTGTTTAAATCACCTATAACAACTACCCTGATCGCGTTTCTATTGTGATTTTCAAGTTGTCGATTTGAATCCTCCTTTGCTTGATAATCAAGTTTTCTTTTACCGCCAGTATTTTTCATTTTAAAATCTCTTAATCATCTACTAATTACGATCAGTTTATTGGAACTATTGACTGGTTGAGTGTTGTTTTTGATTCTAGGTACCAATGGGGAAAGAATCAGAAGAAGAAGCCGAGCTAGTAAGAAAGAACAAGATGCTGAGAGATCAAATGACCGAGCAAATGAATCAGACCATGATCTCTACTATGGCTGATATGCTTAAGGCTAGCATGAAGGAATTACGTGAGGAGATGAGACAAGAGTTGAGGCAAGCTACTGGCCAGGGACATAGCAATGAGTCTAGAAGGAACCGGCCTACTCCAGTACGGCAAGAGCATGCGGGTTCACAAGAGACCGACAACTACTACTCGCGCAATAGAACTGAGCACAACCCAACTGAGCGCAGTAGTTCTTCTTCTGAACTGAGCAGAGGAAGATCAAGGCGTGAACATGATGGAAGGGGGTCACGCAAAGACAAGCTTTCAGGACTTAAGCTTAAGATTCCACCCTTCCATGGCAAGGTGGATCCAGATGCCTACTTGGAATGGGAAAAGAAGATCGAGCTTGTCTTCAATTGCCAACACTACTCCAATGCCCAAAGGATCAAGATTGCAGCAACTGAATTCTATGATTATGCGTTGAGTTGGTGGGATCAACTTGTAACTACTAGACGGCTTAACCAAGAGAATCCGGTTGATTCATGGCACGAGATGAAGTCACTCATGCGCAAACGGTTTGTTCCAAGTCACTATCACCGCGACCTACATCAAAAGCTGCGAAGACTTACCCAAGGAACACGAACTGTTGAAGAATACTATCAAGACATGGAGTTGCTGATGTTGAGAGCTAGTATCTTGGAGGATAGAGAAGCCACTATGGCAAGGTTTCTTGGAGGGCTTAACCGTGAGATACAAGACAATGTGGAGATGCAACACTATGTGGAAATAGAAGAGATGTTGCACAAAGCTATTCTAGTGGAGCAGCAGCTCAAGAGGAAGGGTAACTCACGCAGCTATGGATCGTCTAAGTTCCACCACTCTAAAGAAGAGAAAACATCCTATCTGAAGGATAGCAAGCCTCAGCAGAAAGAAGAGACTAAGCCGAGCAGCATATACAGCAAAGACAAAGGCAAAGCTGAAATTACTAGTTCAAGAACTAGAGATGTTAAGTGCTTCAAATGTCAAGGGCGTGGGCATTATGCTAATGAATGCACCAACAAAAAGATTATGATTCTTCTTGAGAATGGAGAGTATGAATCAGAGGAAGAGAAGTTTGGTTCTGATCATGAGGAGTCTGAAGAAGAAAGTGAAGTAGAACCCGTGAAAGGAAGATTGTTGGTGACAAGAAGGCTCTTGAACGTGCAAGCCAAGAATGGAGAGTTTGAGCAGCGAGAGAATCTATTCTACACAAGGTGTATGGTTCAGGGAAAGGTGTGCAGTCTCATTATTGATGGAGGAAGTTGTGTCAATGTAGCTAGTGAGACTATGGTGAAGAAATTGGGTTTGAAGATTCAGAAACACCCAAGACCCTACAGATTGCAGTGGCTCAATGAAGAGGGCGAGATGAAAGTGTCTACTCAAGTACTGGTTCCTATAGCCATTGGTAGATATGAAGATGAAGTCTTGTGTGATGTGTTGCCAATGGAAGCCAGTCATATACTCCTTGGAAGACCCTGGCAGTATGATAGACGTGTGAATCATGATGGCTTCACCAACAAACATTCTTTTGAATTCAACGGAAAGAAGACTGTGCTGGTGCCTTTATCTCCTAAAGAGGTTCATGAAGATCAAATCCAGCTTCAGAAAAAGAAAGCGAAAGAGATTGATCTCAAACCTGATCATGACAAGCATCACAGCCTCTATGCCAAACAGGGAGATATCAAAAGAATTCTCTACTCTCAAAATTCTATTATCTTGCTTATGTTTAAAGAGACTCTTCTAACCATTACTGATCACACACCGGATCATCCGAGTGAACTAGTTTCTCTTTTACAGGAGTATGCAGATGTGTTTCCAGAAGATAGCCCCATTGGATTGCCTCCAGTGCGTGGGATTGAGCACCAAATAGACTTTGTACCTGGTTCTACACTGCCCAACCGTCCAGCATACAGAACCAATCCAGTTGAAACCAAAGAACTGCAGAAACAAGTAGAGGAGCTGATGGAGAAGGGTCATATCCGAGAAAGTTTGAGTCCTTGTGCAGTTCCAGTGCTCCTTGTGCCAAAGAAAGATGGGAGCTGGCGCATGTGTGTTGATTGTAGAGCAATCAACAACATAACAGTGAAGTATCGCCACCCTATTCCTAGATTAGATGATATGCTTGATGAATTGCATGGTTCTTGCATCTTTTCTAAGATAGACTTGAAAAGTGGATATCATCAGATTAGGATGAAAGAAGGAGATGAGTGGAAAACTGCATTTAAAACTAAACATGGCTTGTATGAATGGTTAGTTATGCCATTTGGATTAACCAATGCGCCTAGTACATTCATGAGATTGATGAATCATATTCTTAGGTCTTTCATAGGCATCTTTGTTGTTGTGTACTTTGATGATATCTTAGTTTACAGCAAATGCTTAGAAGATCATATAGAACATCTTAGGGCTGTTTTGGATGTTTTGAGAAAGAAAAGCTCTATGCCAATCTAAAGAAGTGCACTTTTTGCACAGATAACTTGGTCTTTCTAGGTTTTGTTGTAAGTGCAGATGGTGTAAAAGTGGATCAGGAAAAGATCAAAGCAATACAAGAGTGGCCGAGTCCAACTACAGTGGGAGAAGTAAGGAGTTTTCATGGACTGGCAGGTTTCTATAGGCGTTTTGTGAAGGATTTCAGCACTCTAGCAGCTCCCCTAACTGAGATAATCAAGAAGGATGTAGGATTCAAGTGGGGAGAAGCTCAGGAAGCCGCATTCCAACTCCTTAAAGAGAAGCTTACTCAATCTCCTCTTCTCATACTTCCTGATTTTTCTAAAACATTTGAAATAGAATGTGATGCCTCAGGAATTGGAATTGGTGCTGTGTTGATGCAGGATAAAAGACCTATTGCTTACTTCAGTGAGAAACTCAGTGGAGCTACTCTCAACTATGCCACTTATGACAAAGAACTCTACGCCTTGGTGAGAGCTCTACAGACTTGGCAGCATTATCTCTGGCCAAAGGAGTTTGTCATTCACACCGACCATGAGTCTCTCAAGTATCTTAAAGGACAAAGTAAGCTCAGCAAGAGACATGCTAGATGGGTAGAATTCATTGAAACCTTCCCGTATGTGATCAAATACAAACAAGGTAAGGAGAATATAGTTGCTGATGCACTATCCCGAAGGTATGTCCTCTTAACTACTCTTGATGCTAAGTTGCTAGGCTTTGAGCAGATTAAAGAAATGTATGAATCTGATCCTGACTTTCAAGAAGCTTATAAATCATGTGCTAAGTATGCTTCTGGACATTATTTTAGGCATGATGGATTCTTATTCTATGACAATCGTTTATGTGTGCCTAATTGCTCTTTGAGAGATCTATTTGTCAGGGAATCCCATGGAGGAAGCTTGATGGGTCATTTTGGTATAGCAAAAACCCTTAAAGTTTTGCAGGATCACTTCTATTGGCCGCATATGAAAAGAGATGTGGAGAGAATCTGTGGAAGGTGCACAACTTGCAAGCTTGCAAAGTCTAAAGTTCAACCTCACGGTTTGTATACTCCTTTGCCTATTCCTACTCATCCTTGGAATGATATATCTATGGATTTTGTTATGGGTTTGCCTAGAACTAGGACTGGAAAGGATTCTATCTTTGTGGTTGTTGATAGATTCTCTAAAATGGCACATTTCATAGCTTGCAATAAGACTGATGATGCATTACATGTAGCAAATTTGTTCTTTAAAGAAGTGGTACGTTTGCATGGAATGCCTAGGACTATAGTTTCAGATAGAGATACTAAATTCCTTAGCTACTTTTGGAAAACATTGTGGTCTAAACTAGGAACTAAGCTATTGGTCAGACTGAAGTAGTTAATAGAACCTTAGGTACTCTCCTGCGTGCATTCATCAAAAAGAACTTGAAATCATGGGAAGATTACTTACCTCATTGTGAATTTGCATACAATCATGCTATGCATTCTGCTTCTAAGTTTTCTCCGTTTGAAATTGTTTATGGGTTCAATCCCATCTCACCTTTGGATCTAATACCTTTACCTGAGTGTGAAAGGGTTAGTATGGATGGGAAAAAGAAAGCTGAGATGGTTCAGCAGATTCATGAGCAAGCTAAGCGCAATCTAGAAGAGAAAACTAAGCAATACGCCAAACAAGCCAACAAGGGAAGGCGTGAGATGATCTTTGAAGTTGGAGATCAAGTATGGGTTCACTTGAGGAAAGAAAGGTTTCCAAAAGAGAGGAAGTCTAAGCTAATGCCGAGGATTGATGGCCCTTTTGAAGTCACCAAGAGGATCAATGACAATGCCTACAAACTTGATCTGCAAGGTAAGTACGACATAAGTGATAGCTTCAATGTTACTGACTTGATCCCTTTTGTTGCAGATGAGCCAGATTTGAGGTCAAATCCTTTTCAAGAGGGAGGGGATGATGTGATCATGGACCAACTATCTAATGGAGATGATGAGGATCTGGATAAGCCGACTGATGGAGATGATCTAGCCTTGCCTAAAGGACCTATGACTCGATCAAGATCAAGGAAGCTCACGCAAGTTATTGGAGGATTGGTTAAGAGGTCATGGAAGCAAGAGGAATGTCTTGGTAGAAGCTTGATCAACCAAGACACACTTATCACCATTCAAGCAACTTCACCATCAAGCTGATCATCAACTAAGCAAGCAATCTATGTGTGCTCTTTTTCCCTATCTTTGGTTTTGTCCCAATGGGTTTTCCAAAGATAGGTTTTTAACGAGGCCATAGATTTGCTTCTCAAAACCCTTAGATGATGATCTCGATCCAACCTCATCCCGGATCAACCTTATGTTATATTATGTCTTTCATTTCATGTTTTCAAACTTGTCTTTTGTTTCTATTTCCAAGAGAGCGTGTGCTTTTACTCTCTTGATAGTTTTCGAGAAGCTTGGAGTCTGTTCCAACTTCTCTTATATAAGTGTGCTTTGAACCCCTTATGAATATCAATTATCTTTTTATCAAAACCTTTCTTTGTTCTCTCTACTGCTTGTCCGCGAGTTGTTGAGTGTTCTTGTTGGTGTGTAGTATCCAGCAACCCAAGAGTGTCTATCTCGGTGTGTCATATCCGATCTAGTCACTTAGGAGTATCAAGGAGCCTTTCCGCAGCCTCTTGTGTCACCAATCGATCCACAACCTTGTAGAGCTTGAGTCTTTGATTCGTTCTAGCAAGGATCTATCCCATACTATCCAGAGAAGCAATCTAGGGACGTATTATTCTCACAAAGTGATTCATCCTGGTTTGATTGGAACGACGAAGAAGCTGTGCTATTCCCAAACTAGGAAACTGGAATCACCTGATTTGAAAGTGGGATAACATCTTCATGCCAACTCCTATGAGATTTATTCAACTTCCTGGTGATTCTCCACCACTTTATGTATCCAAATCAAGCTTCTCACAAAGTGATTCATTCTGGTTTGATTTGAACGACAGAGAAGCTGTCCTATTCCCAAACTGGGAAACTGGAATCACCTGATTTGAAAGTGGGATAACTTCTTTTCGCCAACTCCTATGAGATTTATTCAACTTCCTGGTGATTCTCCACCACTTTATGTATCCAAATAAGCTTCTCACAAAGTGATTCATCCTGGTTTGATTTGAAAGACGATGAAGCTGTGCTATTCCCAAACTGGGAAACTGGAATCACCTGATTTGAAAGTGGGATAACTTCTTCACGCCAACTCCTATGTGATTTATTCCAACTTCCTGGTGATTCTCCACCACTTTATGTATCCAAATCAAGCTTCTCACAAAGTGATTCATCCTGGTTTGATTGGAACGACGAAGAAGCTGTGCTATTCCCAAACTAGGAAACTGGAATCACCTGATTTGAAAGTGGGATAACTTCTTTTCGCCAACTCCTATGAGATTTATTCAACTTCCTGGTGATTCTCCACCACTTTATGTATCCAAATAAGCTTCTCACCAAGTGATTCATCCTGGTTTGATTTGAACGACGATGAAGCTGTGCTATTCCCAAACTGGGAAACTGGAATCACCTGATTTGAAAGTGGGATAACTTCTTCACGCCAACTCCTATGTGATTTATTCAACTTCCTGGTGATTCTCCACCACTTTATGTATCCAAATCAAGCTTCTCACAAAGTGATTCATCCTGGTTTGATTGGAACGACGAAGAAGCTGTGCTATTCCCAAACTGGGAAACTGGAATCACCTGATTTGATAGTGGGATAACTTCTTTTCGCCAACTCCTATGAGATTTATTCAACTTCTGGTGATTCTCCACCACTTTATGTATCCAAATAAAGCTTCTCACAAAGTGATTCATCCTGGTTTGATTTGAACGACGATGAAGCTGTGCTATTCCCAAACTGGGAAACTGGAATCACCTGATTTGAAAGTGGGATAACTTCTTCACGCCAACTCCTATGTGATTTATTCAACTTCCTGGTGATTCTCCACCACTTTATGTATCCAAATCAAGCTTCTCACAAAGTGATTCATCCTGGTTTGATTGGAACGACGAAGAAGCTGTGCTATTCTCAAATTGGGAAACTGGAATCACCTTATTTGAAAGTGGGATAACTTCTTTTCGCCAACTCCTATGAGATTTATTCAACTTCCTGGTGATTTTCCACCACTTTATGTATCCAAATCAAGCTTCTCACAAAGTGATTCATCCTGGTTTGATTTGAACGACGATGAAGCTGTGCTATTCCCAAACTGGGAAACTGGAATCACCTGATTTGTAAGTGGGATAACTTCTTTTCGCCAACTCCTATGAGATTTATTCAACTTCCTGGTGATTTTCCACCACTTTATGTATCCAAATCAAGCTTCTCACAAAGTGATTCATCCTGGTTTGATTTGAACGACGATGAAGCTGTGCTATTCCCAAACTGGGAAACTGGAATCACCTGATTTGTAAGTGGGATAACTTCTTCTTGCCAACTCCTATGAGATTTATTCAACTTCCTGGGTATTCTTCACCACTTTATGTATCCAAATCAAGCTTCTCACAAAGTGATTCATCCTGGTTTGAATGGAACGACGAAGAAGCTGTGCTATTCCTAAACTGGGAAACTGGAATCACCTGATTTGAAAGTGGGATAACTTCTTCATCCCAACTCCTATGAGATTTATTCAACTTCCTGGTGATTCTACACCACTTTATTGTTAAGAAGAGGTCAGTATATGAGAAGCTAAGGAGATGAGGAAAGGATGATCTAAGGGAGAGTGAAGGCAAGCTGAAGTAAGCATCCGTACAAGGCCGTACATGAGCCGTACAAGGCCGTACAGGTTGAGAGAGTAACTCGGCCAAAGGTGAAACAAAGTTACCTAAGTAACTTTGTGAGATGAGAAGGAGTCTTGCCTTGCTACCAAAGACATCAAGACCATTGAATGGGAAGAAGGGGAGCGCATGACAGCCTGTCTAAGGCTGGGAAAAGCTAAAGCAACCTTATCCTTAAGAGGAGAGCTAATTGGAGCATTTGAATTAAAGCAAAAGCTTATCCTTTGTAATAGTGGCTTATTCTAAACCCTAGTCGCCTAAGCTGTCTCTCTATATATTGTGAACTCTTCTCATTAATGAAAGTTAGACAGTTCTGATTATCTTTGCCTCCATGGCTTATTCTTAGTCTCGATCTCTTATCTTACTCTCTACACTCAGTTCTTCTCTAATCTCTCTTAAACACTCAGATTCTTCATTACTCTAAAAGTCATATGGTATCAGAGCCAGGTTCGTGAGAATCTGAGTTCTTGTTGAGGTTTGTATCAAGACAAAGGATAGAAGCTAGGAGCTGGGCGTTGAAGATTCAAGCTTCAAGTCTTCTCCGGTTGTGTCTTTGGTCTTGTTGGTGTGATTACTACTCTCAGTCCAAGATTTAGCAAGCTGTTTACGTCTAGCTGCTTCAAGATGGATAGTGATGTGATCATGGACCAACTATCTAATGGAGATGATGAGGATCTGGATAAGCCGACTGATGGAGATGATCTAGCCTTGCCTAAAGGACCTATGACTCGATCAAGATCAAGGAAGCTCACGCAAGTTATTGGAGGATTGGTTAAGAGGTCATGGAAGCAAGAGGAATGTCTTGGTAGAAGCTTGATCAACCAAGACACACTTATCACCATTCAAGCAACTTCACCATCAAGCTGATCATCAACTAAGCAAGCAATCTATGTGTGCTCTTTTTCCCTATCTTTGGTTTTGTCCCAATGGGTTTTCCAAAGATAGGTTTTTAACGAGGCCATAGATTTGCTTCTCAAAACCCTTAGATGATGATCTCGATCCAACCTTATCCCGGATCAACCTTATGTTATATTATGTCTTTCATTTCATGTTTTCAAACTTGTCTTTTGTTTCTATTCCAAGAGAGCGTGTGCTTTTACTCTCTTGATAGTTTTCGAGAAGCTTGGAGTCTGTTCCAACTTCTCTTATATAAGTGTGCTTTGAACCCCATTATCAATAATCAATTATCTTTTTATCAAAACCTTTCTTTGTTCTCTCTACTGCTTGTCCGCGAGTTGTTGAGTGTTCTTGTTGGTGTGTAGTATCCAGCAACCCAAGAGTGTCTATCTCGGTGTGTCATATCCGATCTAGTCACTTAGGAGTATCAAGGAGCCTTTCCGCAGCCTCTTGTGTCACCAATCGATCCACAACCTTGTAGAGCTTGAGTCTTTGATTCGTTCTAGCAAGGATCTATCCCATACTATCCAGAGAAGCAATCTAGGGACGTATTATGTGGTATCAGAGCATCTCTGGTTAGGGAAGTACTCGTTTCTCTTTTGTTTCGATTTAACCTGTTCATCTTCTTGATCAGTTTTTAGATCGATCCGTTTTGTTTCAACTGATCTGTTCTTTGTTTCGCAATATCCATTGATTGATCTGTGATCCGTGGTCGTTTGAGTGTGTGATCTAATCATTTTGTGTCGATCTAATTGTTAAAAGTTTGAAATTGATAGATCTAGGTTTCGCTTTTTTAGATCCGATTGTTATCGATTCATATTCTAGATTTGATCTTTTGTTTGAATCTAATTGATCGTGTGATCTGTTTAAATCACCTATAACAACTAGATCTACTTGTGTGTCGTCGAAATCTGATTAACAAACCTACCCTGATCGCGTTTCTATTGTGATTTTCAAGTTGTCGATTTGAATCCTCCTTTGCTTGATAATCAAGTCTTCTTTTACCGCCAGTATTTTTCAGTTTAAAATCTCTTAATCATCTACTGATTACGATCAGTTTATTGGAACTATTTACTGGTTGAGTGTTGTTTTTGATTCTAGGTACCAATGGGGAAAGAATCAGAAGAAGAAGCCGAGCTAGTAAGAAAGAACAAGATGCTGAGAGATCAAATGACCGAGCAAATGAATCAGACCATGATCTCTACTATGGCTGATATGCTTAAGGCTAGCATGAAGGAATTACGTGAGGAGATGAGACAAGAGTTGAGGCAAGCTACTGGCCAGGTACATAGCAATGAGTCTAGAAGGAACCGGCCTACTCCAGTACGGCAAGAGCATGCGGGTTCACAAGAGACCGACAACTACTACTCGCACAATAGAACTGAGCACAACCCAACTGAGCGCAGTAGTTCTTCTTCTGAACTGAGCAGAGGAAGATCAAGGCGTGAACATGATGGAAGGGGGTCACGCAAAGACAAGCTTTCAGGACTTAAGCTTAAGATTCCACCCTTCCATGGCAAGGTGGATCCAGATGCCTACTTGGAATGGGAAAAGAAGATCGAGCTTGTCTTCAATTGCCAACACTACTCCAATGCCCAAAGGATCAAGATTGCAGCAACTGAATTCTATGATTATGCGTTGAGTTGGTGGGATCAACTTGTAACTACTAGACGGCTTAACCAAGAGAATCCGGTTGATTCATGGCACGAGATGAAGTCACTCATGCGCAAACGGTTTGTTCCAAGTCACTATCACCGCGACCTACATCAAAAGCTGCGAAGACTTACCCAAGGAACACGAACTGTTGAAGAATACTATCAAGACATGGAGTTGCTGATGTTGAGAGCTAGTATCTTGGAGGATAGAGAAGCCACTATGGCAAGGTTTCTTGGAGGGCTTAACCGTGAGATACAAGACAATGTGGAGATGCAACACTATGTGGAAATAGAAGAGATGTTGCACAAAGCTATTCTAGTGGAGCAGCAGCTCAAGAGGAAGGGTAACTCACGCAGCTATGGATCGTCTAAGTTCCACCACTCTAAAGAAGAGAAAACATCCTATCTGAAGGATAGCAAGCCTCAGCAGAAAGAAGAGACTAAGCCGAGCAGCATATACAGCAAAGACAAAGGCAAAGCTGAAATTACTAGTTCAAGAACTAGAGATGTTAAGTGCTTCAAATGTCAAGGGCGTGGGCATTATGCTAATGAATGCACCAACAAAAAGATTATGATTCTTCTTGAGAATGGAGAGTATGAATCAGAGGAAGAGAAGTTTGGTTCTGATCATGAGGAGTCTGAAGAAGAAAGTGAAGTAGAACCCGTGAAAGGAAGATTGTTGGTGACAAGAAGGCTCTTGAACGTACAAGCCAAGAATGGAGAGTTTGAGCAGCGAGAGAATCTATTCTACACAAGGTGTATGGTTCAGGGAAAGGTGTGCAGTCTCATTATTGATGGAGGAAGTTGTGTCAATGTAGCTAGTGAGACTATGGTGAAGAAATTGGGTTTGAAGATTCAGAAACACCCAAGACCCTACAGATTGCAGTGGCTCAATGAAGAGGGCGAGATGAAAGTGTCTACTCAAGTACTGGTTCCTATAGCCATTGGTAGATATGAAGATGAAGTCTTGTGTGATGTGTTGCCAATGGAAGCCAGTCATATACTCCTTGGAAGACCCTGGCAGTATGATAGACGTGTGAATCATGATGGCTTCACCAACAAACATTCTTTTGAATTCAACGGAAAGAAGACTGTGCTGGTGCCTTTATCTCCTAAAGAGGTTCATGAAGATCAAATCCAACTTCAGAAAAAGAAAGCGAAAGAGATTGATCTCAAACCTGATCATGACAAGCATCACAGCCTCTATGCCAAACAGGGAGATATCAAAAGAATTCTCTACTCACAAAATTCTATTATCTTGTTTAGGTTTAAAGGGACTCTTCTAACAGTTACTGATCACACACCGGATCATCCGAGTGAACTAGTTTCTCTTTTACAGGAGTATGCAGATGTGTTTCCAGAAGATAGCCCCATTGGATTGCCTCCAGTGCGTGGGATTGAGCACCAAATAGACTTTGTACCTGGTTCTACACTGCCCAACCGTCCAGCATACAGGACCAATCCAGTTGAAACCAAAGAACTGCAGAAACAAGTAGAGGAGCTGATGGAGAAGGGTCATATCCGAGAAAGTTTGAGTCCTTGTGCAGTTCCAGTGCTCCTTGTGCCAAAGAAAGATGGGAGCTGGCGCATGTGTGTTGATTGTAGAGCAATCAACAACATAACAGTGAAGTATCGCCACCCTATTCCTAGATTAGATGATATGCTTGATGAATTGCATGGTTCTTGCATCTTTTCTAAGATAGACTTGAAAAGTGGATATCATCAGATTAGGATGAAAGAAGGAGATGAGTGGAAAACTGCATTTAAAACTAAACATGGCTTGTATGAATGGTTAGTTATGCCATTTGGATTAACCAATGCGCCTAGTACATTCATGAGATTGATGAATCATATTCTTAGGTCTTTCATAGGCATCTTTGTTGTTGTGTACTTTGATGATATCTTAGTTTACAGCAAATGCTTAGAAGATCATATAGAACATCTTAGGGCTGTTTTGGATGTTTTGAGAAAAGAAAAGCTCTATGCCAATCTAAAGAAGTGCACTTTTTGCACAGATAACTTGGTCTAATCTAGTGTGTCATATCTAGAGGCGATCATTATAGGGTAGTATCAAGAGACTTTCCGCCTCTCTTGTGTCACCTTTCGATCCACATCCCTTGATCGTTTGTTGCTTTCGGGCTCATTCGGTGCAAGGCTTATCCCTTACCAATTTCAGAGTGTATTCCTTGGGAGGTTTTTATCATTTGGTATCAGAGCCACTCTGAAAGCGGTATTCACTTCTGTTATTCACCATTCTCATCTATCCATCTTCTAAAAAAAAAAAGAAAAAAAAAAGTTTTGTTATTTATGTTCTACAAATCTGCTGGATCTTTTGGGAATTGTGTATTCAAGTTTTTCTTTCTTCGGAGAGCAAGATTTGAGGACAAATCTTTTTGAAGAGGAGGAGTATGATGTGATCATGGGCTGATATATGAATCTACGGACATGAAAGACATTCAGAAATTGATCCATGATGTTAGGTAGCATGTCCAGCCCATTTTTATCATGTTACAAGCCCAAGAAGATTCAAAATCAAGTGGTTTCTTTGCTGTCCAAAGAGAGTGACGAAAATTAGGTGGTTAATTGCATGGAAAGCTTCTCTCTCCTACATGCAAAGAATGCTTGTTTCAAGAACACTCTCTCTCCTCCATGCACTAGTTTTATCATTTCCAATGTAATAACTATCTAGCTTTGTGAGCAAGTTTAGTCTCTTATAAATAAGTTGTAATCTCCAATGAAATAAAATAAGCTTTGAGTGATTATTTTTGGAACCTTGAGAGTGATTCTCAAACTTGTTTTCGATCATGGTGTGTCATATCCATTGGTAAAAACTTTTATGATTGTTGGTGTGTAATATCCTTCAGTCTAACTTGGTCTAATCTAGTGTGTCATATCTAGAGGCGATCATTATAGGGTAGTATCAAGAGACTTTCCGCCTCTCTTGTGTCACCTTTCGATCCACATCCCTTGATCGTTTGTTGCTTTCGGGCTCATTCGGTGCAAGGCTTATCCCTTACCAATTTCAGAGTGTATTCCTTGGGAGGTTTTTATCATTTGGTATCAGAGCCACTCTGAAAGCGGTATTCACTTCTGTTATTCACCATTCTCATCTATCCATCTTCTAAAAAAAAAAGAAAAAAAAAAGTTTTGTTATTTATGTTTTACAAATCTGCTGGATCTTTTGGGAATTGTGTATTCAAGTTTTTCTTTCTTCGGAGAGCAAGATTTGAGGACAAATCTTTTTGAAGAGGAGGAGTATGATGTGATCATGGGCTGATATATGAATCTACGGACATGAAAGACATTCAGAAATTGATCCATGATGTTAGGTAGCATGTCCAGCCCATTTTTATCATGTTACAAGCCCAAGAAGATTCAAAATCAAGTGGTTTCTTTGCTGTCCAAAGAGAGTGACGAAAATTAGGTGGTTAATTGCATGGAAAGCTTCTCTCTCCTACATGCAAAGAATGCTTGTTTCAAGAACACTCTCTCTCCTCCATGCACTAGTTTTATCATTTCCAATGTAATAACTATCTAGCTTTGTCCAGCATACAGGACCAATCCAGTTGAAACCAAAGAACTGCAGAAACAAGTAGAGGAGCTGATGGAGAAGGGTCATATCCGAGAAAGTTTGAGTCCTTGTGCAGTTCCAGTGCTCCTTGTGCCAAAGAAAGATGGGAGCTGGCGCATGTGTGTTGATTGTAGAGCAATCAACAACATAACAGTGAAGTATCGCCACCCTATTCCTAGATTAGATGATATGCTTGATGAATTGCATGGTTCTTGCATCTTTTCTAAGATAGACTTGAAAAGTGGATATCATCAGATTAGGATGAAAGAAGGAGATGAGTGGAAAACTGCATTTAAAACTAAACATGGCTTGTATGAATGGTTAGTTATGCCATTTGGATTAACCAATGCGCCTAGTACATTCATGAGATTGATGAATCATATTCTTAGGTCTTTCATAGGCATCTTTGTTGTTGTGTACTTTGATGATATCTTAGTTTACAGCAAATGCTTAGAAGATCATATAGAACATCTTAGGGCTGTTTTGGATGTTTTGAGAAAAGAAAAGCTCTATGCCAATCTAAAGAAGTGCACTTTTTGCACAGATAACTTGGTCTTTCTAGGTTTTGTTGTAAGTGCAGATGGTGTAAAAGTGGATCAGGAAAAGATCAAAGCAATACAAGAGTGGCCGAGTCCAACTACAGTGGGAGAAGTAAGGAGTTTTCATGGACTGGCAGGTTTCTATAGGCGTTTTGTGAAGGATTTCAGCACTCTAGCAGCTCCCCTAACTGAGATAATCAAGAAGGATGTAGGATTCAAGTGGGGAGAAGCTCAGGAAGCCGCATTCCAACTCCTTAAAGAGAAGCTTACTCAATCTCCTCTACTCATACTTCCTGATTTTTCTAAAACATTTGAAATAGAATGTGATGCCTCAGGAATTGGAATTGGTGCTGTGTTGATGCAGGATAAAAGACCTATTGCTTACTTCAGTGAGAAACTCAGTGGAGCTACTCTCAACTATGCCACTTATGACAAAGAACTCTACGCCTTGGTGAGAGCTCTACAGACTTGGCAGCATTATCTCTGGCCAAAGGAGTTTGTCATTCACACCGACCATGAGTCTCTCAAGTATCTTAAAGGACAAAGTAAGCTCAGCAAGAGACATGCTAGATGGGTAGAATTCATTGAAACCTTCCCGTATGTGATCAAATACAAACAAGGTAAGGAGAATATAGTTGCTGATGCACTATCCCGAAGGGAATCCCATGGAGGAAGCTTGATGGGTCATTTTGGTATAGCAAAAACCCTTAAAGTTTTGCAGGATCACTTCTATTGGCCGCATATGAAAAGAGATGTGGAGAGAATCTGTGGAAGGTGCACAACTTGCAAGCTTGCAAAGTCTAAAGTTCAACCTCACGGTTTGTATACTCCTTTGCCTATTCCTACTCATCCTTGGAATGATATATCTATGGATTTTGTTATGGGTTTGCCTAGAACTAGGACTGGAAAGGATTCTATCTTTGTGGTTGTTGATAGATTCTCTAAAATGGCACATTTCATAGCTTGCAATAAGACTGATGATGCATTACATGTAGCAAATTTGTTCTTTAAAGAAGTGGTACGTTTGCATGGAATGCCTAGGACTATAGTTTCAGATAGAGATACTAAATTCCTTAGCTACTTTTGGAAAACATTGTGGTCTAAACTAGGAACTAAGCTATTGTTTTCTACTACTTGTCATCCACAAACTGATGGGCAGACTGAAGTAGTTAATAGAACCTTAGGTACTCTCCTGCGTGCATTCATCAAAAAGAACTTGAAATCATGGGAAGATTACTTACCTCATTGTGAATTTGCATACAATCATGCTATGCATTCTGCTTCTAAGTTTTCTCCGTTTGAAATTGTTTATGGGTTCAATCCCATCTCACCTTTGGATCTAATACCTTTACCTGAGTGTGAAAGGGTTAGTATGGATGGGAAAAAGAAAGCTGAGATGGTTCAGCAGATTCATGAGCAAGCTAAGCGCAATCTAGAAGAGAAAACTAAGCAATACGCCAAACAAGCCAACAAGGGAAGGCGTGAGATGATCTTTGAAGTTGGAGATCAAGTATGGGTTCACTTGAGGAAAGAAAGGTTTCCAAAAGAGAGGAAGTCTAAGCTAATGCCGAGGATTGATGGCCCTTTTGAAGTCACCAAGAGGATCAATGACAATGCCTACAAACTTGATCTGCAAGGTAAGTACGACATAAGTGATAGCTTCAATGTTACTGACTTGATCCCTTTTGTTGCAGATGAGCCAGATTTGAGGTCAAATCCTTTTCAAGAGGGAGGGGATGATGTGATCATGGACCAACTATCTAGTGGAGATGATGAGGATCTGGATAAGCCGACTGATGGAGATGATCTAGCCTTGCCTAAAGGACCTATGACTCGATCAAGATCAAGGAAGCTCACGCAAGTTATTGGAGGATTGGTTAAGAGGTCATGGAAGCAAGAGGAATGTCTTGGTAGAAGCTTGATCAACCAAGACACACTTATCACCATTCAAGCAACTTCACCATCAAGCTGATCATCAACTAAGCAAGCAATCTATGTGTGCTCTTTTTCCCTATCTTTGGTTTTGTCCCAATGGGTTTTCCAAAGATAGGTTTTTAACGAGGCCATAGATTTGCTTCTCAAAACCCTTAGATGATGATCTCGATCCAACCTTATCCCGGATCAACCTTATGTTATATTATGTCTTTCATTTCATGTTTTCAAACTTGTCTTTTGTTTCTAGTTCCAAGATAGCGTGTGCTTTTACTCTCTTGATAGTTTTCGAGAAGCTTGGAGTCTGTTCCAACTTCTCTTATATAAGTGTGCTTTGAACCCCATTATCAATAATCAATTATCTTTTTATCAAAACCTTTCTTTGTTCTCTCTACTGCTTGTCCGCGAGTTGTTGAGTGTTCTTGTTGGTGTGTAGTATCCAGCAACCCAAGAGTGTCTATCTCGGTGTGTCATATCCGATCTAGTCACTTAGGAGTATCAAGGAGCCTTTCCGCAGCCTCTTGTGTCACCAATCGATCCACAACCTTGTAGAGCTTGAGTCTTTGATTCGTTCTAGCAAGGATCTATCCCATACTATCCAGAGAAGCAATCTAGGGACGTATTAGATAGTGGGATGAAGATGAAGGTCGCGGTGGTGTTCAAGGGGAACAACTACCTAGTGTGGTCACGGATGGTGAAGACCGCAGTTGGAAGCAAAGGCTTGTGGGGACACATTACCTCTGGAACGGCCCCAAAGCCGGTTGCTCAAGAAGAAGACAAGGATGAGACAGCAAAGGATCCATTCGAGAGGTGGGAGCAGGAAGACATGATGGTGATGTCAGTTCTTCATGCTTCCTTAGAGCCGGCGATTCTGGATGCATACTGCTACTGTGAGACAGCAAAGGAGTTGTGGGATACCTTAAAGAGGGTGTATGGAAACACATCCAACCTGAGTAGAGTCTTTGAGGTGAAGCAAGAAATCAACAACTTGACTCAAGAAGACATGGAGTTTACCAAGCACCTAGGAAGGTTCAGGTCACTCTGGTCCGAGCTAGAGATGTTGAGGCCAAGCACGGTTGATCCCAGTGAGCTAATCAAGAGGCGTGAGCAGGACAAGGTCTTTGGACTGCTCTTGACACTGAATCCGGCATACAGTGGGCTGATACAACACATGCTGAGAGATGATACTCTACCTGACTTGGAGGAAGTGTGTTCTCGGATTCAGAAAGAGCAAGGGTCAATTGGGTTGTTTGGGAAGAAGGGGGAGTTGTCTTTAGCTAACCAAGCCGCGCAAGCTGAGCAAGGAGAGACTCCACAAGCTAACAGAGCTACGAATGGGAAGTTTGAGGATAGGAGGTTCAATGGGAGCTGTGATCATTGCAAGAAGCAAGGCCACAAGAAGAGCCAGTGTTGGATACTCCACCCACACCTCAAACCGGCAAAGTTCATGAAGGAAAGGGAAGCTAGAGCTCACATGTCTGACGGGTCAAGTGATGTGGGTACTAGCAAGGCTCAAGAAGGTGGTACAAGTGATGGCAAGTCTCTGGTGGCGTACATGGGAGCTCCTAGCAGCCGCAACAATGATCAGGACTTCATAAGGAAGGCTGACATTGATGCACTCATCAAGATGTTCAAGGATAACGGTAACATCAATGGTTATTCTTATGGTGCTTCCATGATTGCTAGGACTGTAGGAGACTTAGATTGCATCACTAGAACTGATAGTATAGCTAGGTTGCTAAGAAATGCAAATAACTACAATGCATATAAGCCATCTAGTATACTCGCTCACCTTGCTAGTAATCAATCAACTAGACCTCTTATTGTAGATTCAGGTGCATCACATCACATGATTAGTGATACTAAGTTAATTAAGAACATTGTGCCTACTAAGGGTCATGTGATGATTGCAAATGGTGATAAGGTTCCAATTAAAGGAATAGGAACACTTAAACTGTTTAGTAAAGACTCAAAAGCTTTCTATATGCCTGACTTTACTTCAAACTTATTATCTGTCAAGAAATGTGCAACTGACTTGCAATGCAATGTCATATTTAGTCCTAATGATGTGAAGTTTCAGGATATTGAAAGCAGCAAAGTGATTGGAAAAGGAGTAACAAAAGGAGACTTATATTTGCTTGAAGATCTTGCTCCTGTTTCTGACATTAGCTGCTCGTTTACTACTGCTTCTGTTCCTAGTTTAAATAAGAATGCATTGTGGCATGCTAGACTAGGACACCCTCATAATAAGGCTTTAAAACTGATGTTTCCAGGTGTTTCTTTTGAAAACAATGATTGTGAAGCTTGCATTTTAGGCAAGCATTGTAGAACTGTATTTCCAAACTCTTCTACGGTTTATGAGAATTGCTTTGATCTTATTCACTCTGATGTATGGACTGCTCCTTGTTTATCTAGAGAGAATCATAAGTATTATGTCTCATTCATTGATGAAAAATCTAAATACACCTGGTTAACCTTAATTCCAACTAAAGATAGGGTACTTGATGCATTTAAAAATTTTCAATCCTATGTAACTTATGAGATTAGAGAGTAGAATAGGTATTGAGAGATTAAGAGAGATTTGGTAAGAGATTAAGAGAAGTTTAGGAGAGATTGTGAAAGAAATGGGGAGATTTATGTATGAACCATGATGAACAAGAGAGAGACTAGAGAGAGAGTAACATGATTCGCATTTTTCCATTAATGAGAGAGTGTTTACAATATATAGGAGTGTTATCTAGGTTTTAAGAAGAGACTAAGCATGTGAGGTCAAGTCTAAGGGAGCCTTTAATTTGAACCGGACCAATGAGCCTCTCCACACGCGTGGTCACTATGCTAAAAGTGAACCTTATCCTTCCAGCCTGTGCCAGCCTGTAGAGATGCTCTTCCTCTATCCATAAACGGTCATATGCCTTCTTTGGTCAAGGCAAAACGTGATCAGACCGTGAACTTCTTCTCGCGGTAACATTTCTTTACCGCATGGTCGATACCGTCTGTACGGCCGTACGGCCATGGTACGGACCTGTACGGACCGGTACGGACGGTTCTCCCTAAGGCCAATCCTTCTCCTCTTCTCCACATCACAACCTCTTCAACCCTGAACAACTCTCCTTATATTCCTCAGCTCATCTCAACACTCCCCCTCAAGCTTGACCATGTGGAACAAGTCAAGCTTGGAAGGATCATGAGCTCCTCCTCATTAAAAACCTCATCAAAGAAAACCCATTGGGACAAAACTCTGATGAGGGAAAAAGAGTAAGGACCTCATGATCAGGAGAGTGTATAGATCAGCCCTTAGGCGAAAGATCAAGGAGTCCCAACCTTATGTGAATTGACTCCATTGTCTTTTGCCTAGCCGCCTTAGTGAATACATCTGCCAACTGATCCTCACTCCTTGTGTAGCACGGCAGTATCACTCCCAAGACTATCATCTGCCTCACCTTATGACAGTCCACTTCAATATGCTTGGTTCTTTCATGGAACACCGAGTTTGTGGCTATGTGAATGGCTGCTTGATTGTCACAGTGCATGGTCATTGGTGTTGCTTGCTCAATCTCCAAGTGCTTCAGTATTCCTTTAATCCATACCAACTCATTTGTGAGCTTTAGCATTGCTCTATACTCAGCCTCGGCACTTGAGCATGACACCACCTTCTGCTTCTTACTCTTCCAAGTAACCATGTTTCCACCAATGAATGTGCAATAGCCGGTTGTAGATCTTCTATCTGTTCTGTCTCCAGCCCAATCTGCATCACAATATCCCACTGCTTCAGTACTCCCGTTACAACCCATCCATATACCAAGCCCTTGAGTTCCATTCAGATACATGAGAACTCTTTCTACCATGCGCCAGTGATGCTCTCTTGGAGCTTGCATATGCTGACTCACTTGGTTCACAGCAAAACAGATGTCTGGCCTAGTGATGGTTAGATAGATCAGCTTCCCCACAAGCTTCCTGTATAGCTTTGGATCATGAAATAGCTTACTATCTTCTAGCTCCCCCTCACGTGGAGCTTTATACCCATCCTCCATGGGCATCTTGGCTGTCTTTCCTCCATACGCACCAGCCTCCTTCAACAGATCCAAGATATACTTCCTTTGTGAGATGAACAACCCTTCTTCTGATCTGCACAGCTCAATTCCAAGGAAGTACTTCATTTCTCCCAAGTCTTTGATGTCAAACACAGATTTCAGAAACTCCTTGGTCTCCTTGATTCCCACCTTATCACTTCCTGTGATAACTATGTCATCCACATATACAAGAAGCACAACAATGCCAGCAGGTGTAGTAAGAGTGAAGAGAGTGTGATCAAGCTCTGATTTCCTGAAACCTCTTCCATTTAGAGTTGTGCTCAGCTTGTGATACCATGCCCTTGGTGATTGCTTTAATCCATAGATGGCCTTCTTCAATCTCAGCACATTCCCTGGTTTCACCATCCCCTCTAGGCCCGGAGGTGGTAGCATGTAAACTTCATCTTCTAACTCTCCTTGGAGAAATGCATTCTTAACATCCATCTGCCAAAGATCCCACCCAAGGTTAGTAGCCACTGATAGGACTATTCGAATGGTGTGTAGCTTTGCAACTGGAGCAAATGTATCAATGTAGTCTTCTCCATAAGTCTGAGTGAACCCTCTTGCTACCAGTCTAGTCTTCTTCCTCTCAATCGACCCATCAGCCTTGTACTTGACTGTAAAGATCCATCTACTAGACACAGCCTTCTTCCCTTTTGGTAGTTCACTCTCATACCATGTGTCATTCTTTATCATAGCTCCTGCCTCAGCTCCTACTGATTCCTTCCATTCCTTATCTTCCATTGCCTCTTCATAGCTTCTTGGAATGTGATTCTTATCTAAGTTTACCATAAATGCACAATGTGCTTCTGGATATTGAGCAAAGGAACACACAGCCTGAGTAGGATGCTTCACAGCTTGGGCATTGTAGTACACTCTCGTGTTTACCCAACTGGAAGGATCCTTCCTCAGCCTTGTACTCCTTCTCAACACTGGCCCTTCTTGTGCCATCTCTTGTTCTTCTTCTACTTGTGGAGTCACTGCTTCAGTCTGTTCTTCAGCTTCAGCTCTAGCCTCTCCTTGTCTCTGATCTTCTTCATTCAGTTCTCCTGTTGCTGATCCTTCTCCACTTTGGACAGGAGAATCAGTTCCTCTGTTTCCTAGCTCACCGGCCTCTTCTAAGCCTTGGTCCTCTAGTTCAGATACTGATTCACTTCCCCCCTCATGTGCAAAGTGGGATGGTTCTTCTGCTGCAGCTGGAGTAGGTTCTGGACGCCTACTCTGATCCTGGGACACTCCAATTCCGAGCCCCTCTAGGATGTTTCTCAAGCAAGCAGCTCTTTCTGATGGCTGGGAGAGATCCTCCAAGTCTTCCCATGTCTGCCCATCATAGTATCCTTTGTCTTCCATGAATCTGACATCCCTTGACACTAGGACTCTCCTAGCTGTAGGATCATAGCATTTGTATCCCTTCTGTGAAGTGGAATACCCAATCATCATAGCCTTGGTGCTCTTTGCTTCTAGTTTGTTTCTCTGCTCGCCTGGTACAAGAACATAACACACACATCCAAAGGTCCTCAGGTGATCCAAGACTGGCCTGCTCTTGTTGAGTACCTCAAATGGAGATTGATCTGCCAAGATCCTGGTTGGTATCCTGTTGATCAGGTAGCACGCAGTCATCACAGCATCACTCCAATACCTCTTGGGAACCCCTTTGTGGAACATCATGGACCGAGACACCTCCATGAGATGTCTGTTCTTCCTTTCCGCAACTCCATTCTGCTGTGGAGTGTATGGGCAGCTAGTCTGGTGAAGAATCCCATGTTGAGCAAGGTGATCACGAAATGCATGCCCAGTATACTCCCCACCATTATCAGACCTGAAAATCTTAATCTTGGCATGATATTGGTTAGTCACATAGGCTTGAAAATTTTTAAATGCATCAAGGACCCTATCTTTAGTTTTAATCAATGTTAACCAGGTGTATTTGGATTTTTCATCAATGAATGTGACATAATACTTGTAATCATCCCTAGATAAGCAAGGTGCCGTCCAAACATCAGAGTGAATTAAATCAAAGCAGTTTGCATAAAGAGTAGATGATCTCTGAAAAACAGTCTTACAATGTTTGCCCAAAATACATGCCTCACAATCATTATTTTTAAACATGACACCTGGTAACATAATGCTTAAGGCCCTAACATGTGGATGTCCTAGCCTAGCATGCCACAGAGCATCAGTACTTAAGGAAGAAACAGAACTAAACGAGAAACAAGAACTAGAAATAGGTGCAAGGTCTTCAATCATGTAAAGATCCCCCTTGGTTGCTCCTTGCCCAATCAACTTACTGCTCTTAATATCCTGAAACTTAACATCATTAGGACTGAAAATAACATTGCATTGAAGATCAGTAGTGCATTTCTTAACTGATAAAAGATTAGAGGTGAACTCAGGCATGTAAAAAGCTTTTGAATCCTTATTAAACAAGTTCAGTTTACCAATGCCCCTAATGGGAATTCTATCTCCATTCGCAATCATAACATGTCCAAGGGCAGGTTCTATGTCTTTTATCAGATTGTTATCACTAATCATGTGATGAGATGCACCAGAGTCAATTATCAATGGTTTATGCAAGCTACTAGCAGTCTTGGTTCTAGATGTTTCATTTTCAGCTTTCAGGCTCTTAACTACTCCTAACAATCTATCAGTTATGCTAGTATGAGCAGTGGCAGTACATGAGATTTTAAAAATGTCTAACAGTTTATCAGAGATACTAGGTAATGTATGAGCAGAGTATGAGTATCCAAGAGTGTTGCCTAGCATTTTACCAGACTCCTTGAGGGCTCGGATGAAAGCCTCAAAGTCAGCCTTGGTGATCACCTCCTGAGAAGTTAGAGCTCTGCCTTCACTTTCACCCGCCTTGACATTTGGACTAGCCCCTGATGAGCCGGCACCACTTGCCTCAGCAGAAAGGTGAGCCTTAGCTTCTCTATCCTTGTTGAACTTGCTAGGCCTGAGGTGTGGATGTAGGATCCAGCACTGACTCTTCTTATGCCCCTGCCGCTTGCAATGCTCACAGCTTCCCTCATACTTCTCATACTTCCTTCCATCTCCACGGTACGCTGCCTTGTTTGCTTGCGCCTCTTCTGCTTTATGAGCCGTGGACATTCCCTTCTTGCCTCCAAACAACCCAAGAGAGCCTTCCTCCTTCTGAAGTTGTGCGCATACCTCCTCCATGGATGGGAGAGTAGGTGATCTCAGGATATGCTTGATCACATCCTGGTAGCTTTCATCTAGAGTCATCAATAGCCCAAACACCTGATCTTGCTCTCTCCTCTCAATGAGCGATTCCTCATCAGTTGTGTTGGGTCTAAGACTCTCAAGTTCGGACCACAAAGCTCCAAACTTCCCCATGTGCTTGGTGAGATCTTCTCCATCTTGCCTCAAGACACTGATGGTTTGCTTCAGATCAAACACCCGACTTATGTTGGACTTGTTTCCATACCTCTTATGGAGCATGTCCCAAAGGCGCTTAGGAGTCTCAAAGTGCACGTAAGCTTCAAGTATGGGGAGCTCCAGGGAGGCATGGAGCACAGACAGCACCATCAAATCCTCTTGGACCCATCTCTTTGCTTCAGCTACCGCAAGAGTCTTCCCGTCGCCTTCTTCTTCATCTTCTTTGGCCACTGGCTCCGGACCATCATCTGTGATGTGGTTCCACAGCCCTAGCCTTCCAATGGTAGTCCTCACCAACTGGGACCACATCAAGTAGTTCGAGCCTCCCTTCAGTGCAACCGGAACCGTCACCAGTTTGCTAAAGTTGGTCGTCTCCATCTCCTCTTCTTTATCACACAAGAACAAACTCGCAAATGTAAAGAAAGGAACAAGGATCTCTCAATACCAAAGCCAACCTGGCTCTGATACCATATGAGATTAGAGAGTAGAATAGGTATTGAGAGATTAAGAGAGATTTGGTAAGAGATTAAGAGAAGTTTAGGAGAGATTGTGAAAGAAATGGGGAGATTTATGTATGAACCATGATGAACAAGAGAGAGACTAGAGAGAGAGTAACATGATTCGCATTTTTCCATTAATGAGAGAGTGTTTACAATATATAGGAGTGTTATCTAGGTTTTAAGAAGAGACTAAGCATGTGAGGTCAAGTCTAAGGGAGCCTTTAATTTGAACCGGACCAATGAGCCTCTCCACACGCGTGGTCACTATGCTAAAAGTGAACCTTATCCTTCCAGCCTGTGCCAGCCTGTAGAGATGCTCTTCCTCTATCCATAAACGGTCATATGCCTTCTTTGGTCAAGGCAAAACGTGATCAGACCGTGAACTTCTTCTCGCGGTAACATTTCTTTACCGCATGGTCGATACCGTCTGTACGGCCGTACGGCCATGGTACGGACCTGAACGGACCGGTACGGACGGTTCTCCCTAAGGCCAATCCTTCTCCTCTTCTCCACATCACAACCTCTTCAACCCTGAACAACTCTCCTTATATTCCTCAGCTCATCTCAACATAACTAACCATTATCAAGCCAAGATTAAGATTTTCAGGTCAGATAATGGAGGAGAATACATTGGACAAGCTTTCAAGCAACACTTATCTCAGTATGGAATTCTTCATCAAACAAGCTGTCCCTACACTCCACAACAGAATGGTGTGGCTGAGAGGAAGAATAGGCACCTTATGGAAGTTGCAAGATCAATGATGTTCCAAGCTAATGTACCTAAGAAGTTCTGGAGTGATGCAGTAGCCACGGCCTGCTATCTAATCAACAGGACTCCCACACTGATCCTGAAAGGGCAGTCACCATTTGAGGTTCTCAACAAACATAAACCCTCATTAGAACATATTAGGATCTTTGGGTGTTTATGTTATGTTTTGATACCCGGGGAGTTGAGAAACAAGCTTGAAGCTAGGAGTACTAAGGCAATGTTTATTGGCTACTCTACAACTCAAAAGGGATACAAGTGTTATAATCCAGACACAAGAAGGGTGCTGGTATCAAGGGATGTGAAGTTTGTTGAAGAGAGAGGATATTATGAGGAGCAAAACAAAGAAGACTTGAAGGATCTTACCTCGGAGAGAGCCACTAGACCGCTTATTGTAGATTCAGGTGCATCACATCACATGATTAGTGATACTAAGTTAATTAAGAACATTGTGCCTACTAAGGGTCATGTGATGATTGCAAATGGTGATAAGGTTCCAATTAAAGGAATAGGAACACTTAAACTGTTTAGTAAAGACTCAAAAGCTTTCTATATGCCTGACTTTACTTCAAACCTATTATCTGTCAAGAAATGTGCAACTGACTTGCAATGCAATGTCATATTTAGTCCTAATGATGTGAAGTTTCAGGATATTGAAAGCAGCAAAGTGATTGGAAAAGGAGTAACAAAAGGAGACTTATATTTGCTTGAAGATCTTGCTCCTGTTTCTGACATTAGCTGCTCGTTTACTACTGCTTCTGTTCCTAGTTTAAATAAGAATGCATTGTGGCATGCTAGACTAGGACACCCTCATAATAAGGCTTTAAAACTGATGTTGCCAGGTGTTTCTTTTGAAAACAATGATTGTGAAGCTTGCATTTTAGGCAAGCATTGTAGAACTGTATTTCCAAACTCTTCTACCGTTTATGAGAATTGCTTTGATCTTATTCACTCTGATGTATGGACTGCTCCTTGTTTATCTAGAGAGAATCATAAGTATTATGTCTCATTCATTGATGAAAAATCTAAATACACCTGGTTAACCTTAATTCCAACTAAAGATAGGGTACTTGATGCATTTAAAAATTTTCAATCCTATGTAACTAACCATTATCAAGCCAAGATTAAGATTTTCAGGTCAGATAATGGAGGACAATACATTGGACAAGCTTTCAAGCAACACTTATCTCAGTATGGAATTCTTCATCAAACAAGCTGTCCCTACACTCCACAACAGAATGGTGTGGCTGAGAGGAAGAATAGGCACCTTATGGAAGTTGCAAGATCAATGATGTTCCAAGCCAATGTACCTAAGAAGTTTTGGAGTGATGCAGTAGCTACGGCCTGCTATCTAATCAACAGGACTCCCACACTGATCCTGAAAGGGCAATCACCATTTGAGGTTCTCAACAAACATAAACCCTCATTAGAACATATTAGGATCTTTGGGTGTTTATGTTATGTTTTGATACCCGGGGAGTTGAGAAACAAGCTTGAAGCTAGGAGTACTAAGGCAATGTTTATTGGCTACTCTACAACTCAAAAGGGATACAAGTGTTATAATCCAGACACTAGAAGGGTGCTGGTATCAAGGGATGTGAAGTTTGTTGAAGAGAGAGGATATTATGAGGAGCAAAACAAAGAAGACTTGAAGGATCTTACCTCGGAGAGAGCCACTACCTTGCGGATCATCTTAGAAAGTATTGGAGTCAAGGTGAGACAAGATCAGCAAGGATCTGGCAGTAACCCAGGATCTCAACCACCAAATGGTGGAAGTTCAGCAACTCCCACTTCTGATCATGGGGGGGAAAGGAGTGAACCAGAGACAACTCAAGAGAGTAGTGGAGCATCTGGTACACATGATCAAGATGTGGAAGTAAGTGAACAGCAAGATGGAGCTGAAGCAAGTCAGCTAGGAGAAGAAGAGGCAGTTGAAATGTCTACTTCTGTACCACAAGAAAGTGGAGAAGAATCACAAGTGGAAGTGGAACAACCGGAACCAGCATTGAGAAGAAGCACACGGATTAGGAGAGATGCTTCCAACTGGGTAAGCACGAGAGTGTACTACAATGCCCAGGCTGTGGAGCATCCTTCTCAAGCTGTGTGTTCCTTTGCTCAATACCCTGAAGAACATTGTGCTTTTATGGTAAACTTGGATGAGAACTACATACCAAGAAGCTATGAAGAGGCAATGATGGATAAAGAATGGAAGGAATCAGTTGGAGCTGAGGCAGGAGCTATGATCAAGAATGATACATGGTATGAGAGTGAGTTACCAAAAGGGAAGAAGGCGGTGACTGGTAGATGGATCTTCACAATCAAGTATAAGGCTGATGGAAAGGTGGAGAGGAAGAAGTCAAGATTGGTTGCAAGAGGCTTTACTCAAACTTATGGAGAAGATTACATTGAGACCTTTGCACCAGTAGCTAAACTTCACACAATCCGGATTGTCTTAAGCTTAGCTGTGAACCTTGGATGGGGCTTATGGCAAATGGATGTGAAGAATGCATTTCTACAAGGAGAGCTGGAGGATGAAGTGTATATGCATCCACCTCCAGGCTTGGAACACTTAGTGAAGAGAGGGAATGTGTTGAGACTGAAGAAAGCTATATATGGACTGAAGCAATCACCAAGAGCTTGGTACAACAAGCTGAGTACTACTCTGAATGGCCGAGGCTTCAAGAAGTCTGAACTAGACCACACCCTCTTCACTCTCACTACTTCCTCAGGTATGATTGCACTCCTTGTGTATGTTGATGATATCATTATCACAGGAAGTGATAAGGAAGGTATCATAGCAACCAAGGAGTTCCTTAAGTCCATGTTTGAGATTAAAGACTTGGGAGAAATGAAATACTTTCTTGGAATTGAGATATGTAGATCCAAGGAAGGTTTGTTCATGTCCCAAAGGAAGTATACACTTGATCTTTTGAAAGGTGCAGGTGCTTATGGAGGCAAGACAGCAAGGATGCCTATGGAGGATGGCTACAAAGTCCCACGAGAGGGGGAGATTGAAGACAGCAAGCCTTATCAGGATCCTAAACTCTATAGAAAGCTAGTTGGTAAATTGATTTACCTTACAATAACTAGGCCTGACATTTGCTTTGCTGTGAATCAGGTGAGTCAACACATGCAAGTGCCTAAGGAACATCATTGGCGCATGGTGGAGAGGATCTTGATGTATCTCAACGGCTCACCTGATCAAGGAGTATGGATGGGTTGCAATGGGAGCACTGAAGTGGTTGGATACTGTGATGCGGATTGGGCTGGTGATAGAGCAGACAGGAGATCAACCACAGGCTATTGCACATTCATTGGAGGCAACTTGGTTACTTGGAAGAGCAAGAAGCAGAAGGTGGTGTCTTGTTCAAGTGCAGAAGCTGAGTATAGAGCTATGCTGAAGCTGACCAACGAGCTGGTGTGGATCAAGGGCATCTTGAAGCATTTGGAGATTGATCAAGCCACGCCAATGACAATGCATTGTGATAACCAAGCTGCCATCCACATTGCCTCCAACTCGGTGTTCCATGAGAGAACCAAGCACATTGAAGTGGATTGCCACAAGGTGAGACAGATGATCATCTTAGGAGTTATCTTGCCATGCTACACAAGAAGTGAAGATCAGTTAGCGGATGTGTTCACCAAGGCTGCAAGACAGAAGACAATGGAGTCCATTCACATCAGGTTGGGCCTCATTGATCTTGGGAAGAGAAGGAGCTGATCCCCTTTGGCTGTGAGGTCTTTACTCTTTTTCCCTTATCAAGGTTTTATCCCAATGGGTTTTCCTTGGTAAGGTTTTTAATGAGGAAGATCTCATGGCTGTCCAAGCTTAGGCTTTCACAAAGCTAAGCTTGAGGGGGAGTGTTAAGAAGAGGTCAGTATATGAGAAGCTAAGGAGATGAGGAAAGGATGATCTAAGGGAGAGTGAAGGCAAGCTGAAGTAAGCATCCGTACAAGGCCGTACATGAGCCGTACAAGGCCGTACAGGTTGAGAGAGTAACTCGGCCAAAGGTGAAACAAAGTTACCTAAGTAACTTTGTGAGATGAGAAGGAGTCTTGCCTTGCTACCAAAGACATCAAGACCGTTGAATGGGAAGAAGGGGAGCGCATGACAGCCTGTCTAAGGCTGGGAAAAGCTAAAGCAACCTTATCCTTAAGAGGAGAGCTAATTGGAGCATTTGAATTAAAGCAAAAGCTTATCCTTTGTAATAGTGGCTTATTCTAAACCCTAGTCGCCTAAGCTGTCTCTCTATATATTGTGAACTCTTCTCATTAATGAAAGTTAAACAGTTCTGATTATCTTTGCCTCCATGGCTTATTCTTAGTCTCGATCTCTTATCTTACTCTCTACACTCAGTTCTTCTCTAATCTCTCTTAAACACTCAGATTACTCTTCATTACTCTAAAAGTCATATTTATGTATTCAAATCAAGCTTCTCACAAAGTGATTCATCCTGGTTTGATTGGAACGACGAAGAAGCTGTGCTATTCCCAAACTGGGAAACTGGAATCACCTGATTTGAAAGTGGGATAACATCTTCATGCCAACTCCTATGAGATTTATTCAACTTCCTGGTGATTCTCCACCACTTTATTTATCCAAATCAAGCTTCTCACAAAGTGATTCATCCTGGTTTGATTTGAACGACAGAGAAGCTGTCATATTCCCAAACTGGGAAACTGGAATCACCTGATTTGAAAGTGGGATAACTTCTTTTCGCTAACTCCTATCAGATTTATTCAACTTCCTGGGGATTCTCCACCACTTTATGTATCCAAATAAAGCTTCTCACAAAGTGATTCATCCTGGTTTGATTTGAACGACGATGAAGCTGTGCTATTCCCAAACTGGGAAACTGGAATCACCTGATTTGAAAGTGGGATAACTTCTTCATCCCAACTCCTATGAGATTTATTCAACTTCCTGGTGATTCTACACCACTTTATGTATTCAAATCAAGCTTCTCACAAAGTGATTCATCCTGGTTTGATTGGAACGACGAAGAAGCTGTGCTATTCCCAAACTAGGAAACTGGAATCACCTGATTTGAAAGTGGGATAACATCTTCATGCCAACTCCTATGAGATTTATTCAACTTCCTGGTGATTCTCCACCACTTTATGTATCCAAATCAAGCTTCTCACAAAGTGATTCATTCTGGTTTGATTTGAACGACAGAGAAGCTGTCCTATTCCCAAACTGGGAAACTGGAATCACCTGATTTGAAAGTGGGATAACTTCTTTTCGCCAACTCCTATGAGATTTATTCAACTTCCTGGTGATTCTCCACCACTTTATGTATCCAAATAAAGCTTCTCACAAAGTGATTCATCCTGGTTTGATTTGAAAGACGATGAAGCTGTGCTATTCCCAAACTGGGAAACTGGAATCACCTGATTTGAAAGTGGGATAACTTCTTCACGCCAACTCCTATGTGATTTATCCAACTTCCTGGTGATTCTCCACCACTTTATGTATCCAAATCAAGCTTCTCACAAAGTGATTCATCCTGGTTTGATTGGAACGACGAAGAAGCTGTGCTATTCCCAAACTAGGAAACTGGAATCACCTGATTTGAAAGTGGGATAACTTCTTTTCGCCAACTCCTATGAGATTTATTCAACTTCCTGGTGATTCTCCACCACTTTATGTATTCAAATAAAGCTTCTCACCAAGTGATTCATCCTGGTTTGATTTGAACGACGATGAAGCTGTGATATTCCCAAACTGGGAAACTGGAATCACCTGATTTGAAAGTGGGATAACTTCTTCACGCCAACTCCTATGTGATTTATTCAACTTCCTGGTGATTCTCCACCACTTTATGTATCCAAATCAAGCTTCTCACAAAGTGATTCATCCTGGTTTGATTGGAACGACGAAGAAGCTGTGCTATTCCCAAACTGGGAAACTGGAATCACCTGATTTGAAAGTGGGATAAATTCTTTTCGCCAACTCCTATGAGATTTATTCAACTTCTTGGTGATTCTCCACCACTTTATGTATCCAAATAAAGCTTCTCACAAAGTGATTCATCCTGGTTTGATTTGAACGACGATGAAGCTGTGCTATTCCCAAACTGGGAAACTGGAATCACCTGATTTGAAAGTGGGATAACTTCTTCACGCCAACTCCTATGTGATTTATTCAACTTCCTGGTGATTCTCCACCACTTTATGTATCCAAATCAAGCTTCTCACAAAGTGATTCATCCTGGTTTGATTGGAACGACGAAGAAGCTGTGCTATTCTCAAACTGGGAAACTGGAATCACCTGATTTGAAAGTGGGATAACTTCTTTTCGCCAACTCCTATGAGATTTATTCAACTTCCTGGTGATTCTCCACCACTTTATGTATCCAAATCAAGCTTCTCACAAAGTGATTCATCCTGGTTTGATTTGAACGATGATGAAGCTGTGCTATTCCCAAACTGGGAAACTGGAATCACCTGATTTGAAAGTGGGATAACTTCTTCACGCCAACTCCTATGTGATTTATTCAACTTCCTGGTGATTCTTCACCACTTTATGTATCCAAATCAAGCTTCTCAAAAAGTGATTCATCCTGGTTTGATTGGAACGACGAAGAAGCTGTGCTATTCCCAAACTGGGAAACTGGAATCACCTGATTTGAAAGTGGGATAACTTCTTTTCGCCAACTCCTATGAGATTTATTCAACTTCCTGGTGATTCTCCACCACTTTATGTATCCAAATAAAGCTTCTCACAAACTGATTCATCCTGGTTTGATTTGTACGACGATGAAGCTGTGCTATTCCCAAACTGGGAAACTGGAATCACCTGATTTGAAAGTGGGATAAGTTCTTCACGCCAACTCCTATGTGATTTATTCAACTTCCTGGTGATTCTCCACCACTTTATGTATCCAAATCAAGTTTCTCACAAAGTGATTCATCCTGGTTTGATTGAAACGACGAAGAAGCTGTGCTATTCCCAAACTGGGAAACTGGAATCACCTGATTTGAAAGTGGGATAACTTCTTCATCCCAACTCCTATGAGATTTATTCAACTTCCTGGTGATTCTACACCACTTTATGTATTCAAATCAAGCTTCTCACAAAGTGATTCATCCTGGTTTGATTGGAACGACGAAGAAGCTGTGCTATTCCCAAACTGGGAAACTGGAATCACCTGATTTGAAAGTGGGATAACATCTTCATGCCAACTCCTATGAGATTTATTCAACTTCCTGGTGATTCTCCACCACTTTATGTATCCAAATCAAGCTTCTCACAAAGTGATTCATCCTGGTTTGATTTGAACGACAGAGAAGCTGTCCTATTCCCAAACTGGGAAACTGGAATCACCTGATTTGAAAGTGGGATAACTTCTTTTTGCTAACTCCTATGAGATTTATTCAACTTCCTGGTGATTCTCCACCACTTTATGTATCCAAATAAAACTTCTCACAAAATGATTCATCCTGGTTTGATTTGAACAACGATGAATCTGTGCTATTCCCAAACTGGGAAACTGGAATCACCTGATTTGAAAGTGGGATAACTTCTTCATCCCAACTCCTATGAGATTTATTCAACTTCCTGGTGATTCTACACCACTTTATGTATTCAAATCAAGCTTCTCACAAAGTGATTCATCCTGGTTTGATTGGAACGACGAAGAAGCTGTGCTATTCCCAAACTAGGAAACTGGAATCACCTGATTTGAAAGTGGGATAACATCTTCATGCCAACTCCTATTGAGATTTTATAAGGATTTACTCAAGGTGTGTGTGAGAAAGTGTTTAGGAGAGTTTATGTGAACAGATTTGAGACTTATGAGTATGGGGAGAGATTTAGAGTATGAAAGAGACTAGGTAACGAGATTAAAGAGACTGAGAGACTTAGAGAAGAGACTTAGTATCAAGAACAGACTTTCAACGAACAGGAAGGAGAAGGGTTTCCCCCCTTTCTCACTTAGTGTTTACAATCACATATACAAGGCTTTTATATGCCTTTACATTACACTCATAAACCCTACATCCTAAGGTTGTAAATAAATGATAGAATGGATGGCTAGGATGAGAGTAGACTGGTCTTGATGCTAGCTGGAAAGTGTGGTCGTGCCTTGACTGAATGGAAGGTGGGATTGATCCATTTTGAATGAAAGGCTAAGATGGACTCGTATGGAAAGGTGGCTGGAAAGGTAAAGTGCTTTTCTCTTTCCAGCCTGTCTCTTGGATCACTCTGATCCTAAGGGATATTCCCTTTGTTTCCTGTAGCTCCCAACGGTCCTCATAGCCAAGATAAACACGCCCAGACTTTGCACTTCTTCAACATTGCTTAACCGGATGTGTGGGCGAGATGATTGGCAGTACGGTCGATGGTACGGACCTCCTGTCCGTACCACTTGCCCTATATTTGCCCAACACTCTTCCTCACTTCTTTGGTCGATCCACCATCTTCTTTGGTTCGTCCTTGGCCGTACCAGTCCGTACAAGGCCGCCCTATAATTGCACCTTGGACCATCTTCTCTCTAACTCCTCCAAAGCCTTCCCATGATCAGTCTAAGTCTTCCCTAGACTTAACTTCACCAGATAACTACTTCAGAACACTTCTGAAGCTTGATTGAACTCTTCTTGACATCTTCTAGAGCTTGCCCTATTATTGTACAAGCTCCATCTTCTCTTCAGTTCAACACTCCCCCTCAAGCTTGACTTTAGGAGATCCTAAGCCAAGCTTGGAACTCTGAAGAGTCTCCCTCATTAAAAACCTTACAAGGAAAACCCATTGGGACAAAACCTTGCAAGGGAAAAAGAGTAGAGCTCTCCAAAGCCTAGGGATTGGCCAGTGAGCTCTTGTGCCTTAGAACCAATGTGGTTGGACACAAGAAGCTCTGGATCACGGCCTAACAGGTGCAGCAACTCTTCACAGCTTTGCGCACACTTCACACTTCACACTTCAGCTTCACCTCTTCATGGAACCAGTTTGAAGTCTCCCCCTCTCAACTGACTTCACAGCCATCTTAGAGAAGCTAGGACACGACCAGATCATCTTCAAAACACCAGTAAGGCTGATCAACACTTCACACACGGCTTGCCCCCTTCATAGAACTGGTTTGGATCTCCTCCTCTCAACAGACTTCTCAGCCATCTTAGAGAAGCTAGGAACTGACCAGGAACATCTTTAGTGAGGCTCAAGCAATGGTACCTGATACATTATCCCAAAGGTGCATCAGTACCTATCAAAAACAAGAAAATGAATATCCTGCATCACACTTGATGCACACAATCTCACAATTCAATCATAATCTTAAGTATCTTTTCAAGCATAAGCAATGAATAAGATGAATGAAAAAGATTGAAAAGAGTTTTAAAAGTCTAAGGGAACTTCCCTTGTGTTTATGTGAGTTTCCAAACTCTCTCAATGCACCATCTTCATGGCATCATCAACTTCTTGGAAAGGCAGAATGGATCGATCAGCTTCTCCTCAATCACCTCTCATTGAAGCCGCATTGATGGAGAGCCTTCTTCCTCACTTGCCAAGGCTGCTCTGAACAGCCTCTTGCCTAGACATGCCACTGACTTGGTCCGGTTGATGATCCTTGTAGAAGCTTTTGCAAAAAGACTTGTTACTGACCATGGATCATATGCATTAAGACTCCCCCTCAAGCTTAGAACCGAGACTAGAAGGAGCTAAGCTTGTGATGATCCTATGCATCTCCATGGTCTAATAACGGTCATCTTTCATGATAGCTTTCTTCTTGTGAGTTTACTCTCTTCCTTAACCAGGAACTAGGGTGTTTGAATCACCATAGAGAGTCTCACACGACACACTTCTCATTGCATAATGACCCATGCTACACTTCCTGTAGACTAAGGACTAGATATGTCCAATGGTATTATGCAATGGCCATCTCTCATTGCATATTCAATCACACTACACTTCCTGTAGATTATGGACTAACATGTCCTAGTGATGATATGCAATGGCACAAGACCTTTGTCTTTACATTCTTGGTTGTTGACGAGTTACATGTATCACATTCCTTGTGTACCTAACACCACCACAACTCAATGCAAGATCAGATCATCCCATTGGGATCAAACCAAGATTATCCATCCTGTTTGATCACCAATGCCACAGCAAATATATATACCTTGAAACAAGCTAATCAATCAAGGCAAGAACAAGTAGTTTTCAATCTCTAAAATGACAATGCAAGCTTTATACAATACAATGACAATTTAGGCTCATTTTTAAAAAATGCATCAATACATGAATGCACAATCTTAAAGCATTAACTACATGAATGCAACATGTTCAATCCATGAGACATATTAAAGCTATGCACAACCGTTTCAATCAAGACCAATGATGCAAGCAAATAGAGACAATATGAGACTTGCTTATGTATGCAAAACAGCTTTTCAAACATGATGCCAGCAGTAGAAACATTCTACTCAATTCTACAACACATTCATCCTGATTCAAGCATGGGCAACACACAAGACAATGCAATAAACAAAACATGAGATTCTGGGACTCTAGACACCACTCACAGCATAATAAATAAAGACACAAGCTCTTATTAAGGGTTAGGAGGTTTGCTTACAAACAAGAGATCCGAGCTGATCTCTTGAACCTCCATGGGCACGGTTCACTTGAACTTGGCAGGTTTGATGCTTGGATTCAGTACCCAACACCTCTCCTTGGTGTGCCCATCCCTCTTGCAATGCTCACCCTCCAAGCATCTCACACCAGAAGCTTATTGAGTAGCTTTCTTCTTCCCTCTACTTCGGCTGGATCACTCCATGATCAGCTTGCAATGGTCTTGGTTCAAATTGCCTCTACTTTGGCTGGATCACTCCATGATGGTCTTGGTTTAAATTGCCTCACCCTCCTGGTGATGCTCTTCTTTGTATGTCGACTGTCCTCTCTACACTCATCTGATGTGTAGGCTATGGTGACTAAACCACCATGGACAGAACAACAAGTCATCTCTCCATTGTCACAACATCCTCTCTACCCTCTTTGGAGCAGGCTGTGGACCTCCCACAGAATGTTGGCAACAGGCTTCATTTTATCATTCTATTGTAATGATAAGGAGGAAACAGGTCTTGAACTTTAGCTTTTCAGGTTGCTCATTTGAATACTTAGCACCGCAAGCTTGAGACCAAGAATAGGGGAGATCCAAGCTTGAAATGAGCCTCAATGAACTTCAAGACCAGGAGCACATCACCCTAACAGCTGCGCTTAAATCACTGATCCACCCTTTTGCCTTCAGCTTCAAGTACCCTCAGATCACCGGCCTTCCTCATGGCTTAGGTGGTGACCTTCTTCTTCTTGTGTGCCTTGAACCAGGAGCTCAACAACCTCGTGGCCTGCGCTTCTTAAACCGGCTCCTACACACAAGAACCTTCCCATTGCTCCACACAATGGTTGGTCTTCCGCTTGTATGTCTTGAACCAGGAGCTCAACAACCTCGTGGCCTGCGCTTCTTAAACCAGCTTCTACACACAAGTATCTTCCCATTGCTCCACACAATGGTTCAAGTCTTCCCCTTGTCTTGGATAGTTGGTGAGCAGAGAACACTTCTTGTGAACCTGAAACACCACTCAAACTCCAGCATGGATAAGACACAAGAGTAATGGGATCAATCCTTGATTAATCATCAAGTTTGATTCCCACGCTCACAAGCATTGCTGTTAACTTGAAGAGAAGAAGTGGAGAAGCAAAAGTGATGAGTTGAGTTGGTGCTTGTGCAAAGACATGGCAAGATCTTCAGAGATTGTATGTTAAGGCTTTGGGAGAGTCTTAAGGCTTCAGAAGTGGTCTGATGAGTGTGCAAAGATAGGGTTAAGTACAGGAGGGACTTAGACACCATTTAGAGAAGATTTGGGTCAGACAGTAACTCCAAAGTTACCACAGTAACTTTGGAGAGTTACCACAGTAAGATTGGAGAAGTTTGGGCAAGTTGGTGTAAAAGTGAATAGTGAATCACTAGTCACTATTCAGGTTGACTATTCACTATTTGGGTCACTATTCAGGATGTGAAGAGTGTGCATAGTATATGGATAAGGCACCAAGGTTTGAATCTAGTCAAAGGGAATCAAGAAGATGCTTTGTGGAGGCAAACAACCAATGGGAGCTTCCTTGTGTGTGATTGGCTAGTTCTGGTCTTGGACAGGCTGTCTCTTGCTGTAAAGAGAAGGGAGCCACGACCATGAACCTGGACAGATGCATGGGAAGATTAGGAGGAGCCTAAGGAGAGCCAATCACAAGCAAGGAGCCAGCTTGCCTTGGTTTGAATTAAAGTGAGCCAGCTTAGCTTATCCAATCAGCACACATCACTCAGATTACAACAAGACCAACTCATCCTCACCATCCATTCCTCTCAAGTCATTTCTATCCATTAGATTTAGGTTTCTAATGTTGCAAACATGTAAAGCCTATATAAGGCATGTGTATGGACGAAATTGAAAGCTCTCTTAAGAGAGTATGGGGGTTTTCCCCATCTCCTTCATAATTATAAAAGTGTGTTCTTGATCAGATTCCCTTAATCTACCCCTTTCTTAGTCTCTAATCTCTTAATCTCTCAAAGTCTCTTTGTTTCTGATTCAAGTTCATACTAGTTTCATCAGACCTCTTATTCAACTAGTTCAAGACCTTATTCTTTGCCTCTAATGGCTTCTCATACACATACACAGCCAGAGCTCTCAAATCTCATATGGTATCAGAGCCAGGTTCATCAGAACCTGAGCTGAGCTTCCGCAAATCCACAGCTCTCATCTCAGCTCAAACCAAACCCTTGAAGTCATATCCATCCGAGTTCAGCTCTTGAAGAAGAAGAGACTTGAAGCCATGGAGTGTTATCCTGTCCCTCAAGCCGTTGCTGTCTGTACCTGATGGAGAGAGTCTCATTGGAAGCAAAGGAGGATGGAGAGGCGTCATGAACCTCAAGCCAAAACTCCTTGTCCAAGAGCTTGTTACATCCTGCTACAAGAAAGATGAAGTGAAGAGAAGCAGGCTTGATAGTATGGAGCAAGGAGGGGTCTTTGGGTGTGAGAAACAAGAAGGAGGCCATGGACTGAAGGAGAAGGAGTTGGGTGACGACCTAGACTCTTGAATCCAACCATATCATGGCCAGATTGCCTTTGGAGGCTTAAGGAACCAACCTGGTTCCTTGTGTAAGCTATTACTATCCCTTCTTGATAATGAGCTTGTGTTGTGTTATTGCCTGGTTATTGTGATGTGTATTGATTGAAAAACCTGAGGATAATGTGTGATTGCTAAATATAATTAGTTGAATCTGTCCCAGGATGCTTTAAAGGCTTGTTTAGTGTTTAAAGAGTAAAATGCTTGCTCCTGTTAAGTAATGAGTTTGCTAAATGTGAAATGATATTGTTTGAAGCTCATGAACTGAAAACAGATTGAAAGTAATGCATTGTCTGATGTTAAGTGATGATAGTAATGCTTAGCCTAAGTTATAAATGAATGTGTGATGGATTGTATTGTTGCATTCATGAATTAAAACTGATTAAGGCTAGTGCATACTGTCAAATGGCTGTCTTACATTGAAGCATTAGATTCATGTCTAAATGCTGAGTAAAGAAGCTTTAAAAATTGCCTAAGTAGCTTGTATTGAATCTGTTAGGATCATGCTAGTGCTTAGAGAGTTTGCTTGCAAAGATTAGAACTTGAAAATGTCTAGTTTAATCTGTTGCATTGCTTAAAGACATTGGTGTTCAAACTTGATGATGCATCAAGGGTTGACCCAATGCACTTGTGTCTTATCTTTGCTGGAGTTTGAGTGATGTTTCAGGTTCACAAGAGGTGTTCTTGGTTCACCATCCATCCGAGTTGAAAGAGGAAGACTTTGCCCATTGTGTGGAGCAATGGAGAGTTGAGAAAGAAGTGGTGATGCGCCACTGGTGTGAAGTCTCACTGAAGCTCACTTGCAAGCTTGGACCTATACTCAATCCAAGCTTGAGGAGGGGAGTTTAGTGAGCTTCCAAGCGATCCAAGAAGTCCATTGCTAGCATCTGAAGAAGGAGCCATCCGGGCTTAGGCTGTGGCGAGTCTATTCAAGAGAGTACTCAAACTAAGACAGAGTACTCTTGGCTGTGAGAAGATGAAGACTACTCTATCAAGGCGGCCTTTAGTGTGAGGTGATTGGAGAGATAGCTGAAGCTTCCACAAGCATTCCATAAAGATGGCAAGATCAGAAGAGAGGCTGCAATGGTGTGTGTGTGAGGATCATGAAGCAATCCATTCAAGCTTGTTCCTGTGAGAGTCTCAAGCTTGAGGGGGAGTGTTGAAGCTTACATGATCCAAGAGAGCTTGGTGGTTATTCTAGAAGAGGAAGCAACCTGTTGAGAAGTATGATGAAGGATGAAGAAGCAATATCCAAGGCGGCTTCAAGTGTTGAGGTGATTGGAGAGTGGCTGAAGCATCCTCATGTAGCTCAAGCAACAAGGTGGCGACTCTATAAGAAGAAGAAGCAGCCAAGACTCAGTAAGAGAAGTTGTATCTCCAAGAAGAGGCTGATCTGGTGTGTCCGAGCACTTCAACCTAACAAGAGGTTAGGTGAAAGGGGGAGAGACCAAGATTAGGCAGTAAGGAGAGTACAAGGCGTGGGATGATTGTAGAGGCCATGATCCAGAGTCTTTGTGTCCCTTACATTGTTGGTAAGGCACAAAGACTCACTGGCCAATCCCTAGGCCTTGGAGACTTTACTCTTTTTCCCTCATCAAGGTTTTGTCCCAAAGGGTTTTCCTTGGTGAGGTTTTTAATGAGGAAGTTCTTCAAGGTTCCAAGCTTGACTTAGGATCAGCTAGAGTCAAGCTTGAGGGGGAGTGTTAACTTGAAGAGAAGAAGTGGAGAAGCAAAAGTGATGAGTTGAGTTGGTGCTTGTGCAAAGACATGGCAAGATCTTCAGAGATTGTATGTTAAGGCTTTGGGAGAGTCTTAAGGCTTCAGAAGTGGTCTGATGAGTGTGCAAAGATAGGGTTAAGTCCAGGAGGGACTTAGACACCATTTAGAGAAGATTTGGGTCAGACAGTAACTCCAAAGTTACCACAGTAACTTTGGAGAGTTACCACAGTAAGATTGGAGAAGTTTGGGTAAGTTGGTGTAAAAGTGAATAGTGAATCACTAGTCACTATTCAGGTTGACTATTCACTATTTGGGTCACTATTCAGGATGTGAAGAGTGTGCATAGTATATGGATAAGGCACCAAGGTTTGAATCTAGTCAAATGGAATCAAGAAGATGCTTTGTGGAGGCAAACAACCAATGGGAGCTTCCTTGTGTGTGATTGGCTAGTTCTGGTCTTGGACAGGCTGTCTCTTGCTGTAAAGAGAAGGGAGCCACGACCATGAACCTGGACAGATGCATGGGAAGATTAGGAGGAGCCTAAGGAGAGCCAATCACAAGCAAGGAGCCAGCTTGCCTTGGTTTGAATTAAAGTGAGCCAGCTTAGCTTATCCAATCAGCACACATCACTCAGATTACAACAAGACCAACTCATCCTCACCATCCATTCCTCTCAAGTCATTTCTATCCATTAGATTTAGGTTTCTAAGTTGCAAACATGTAAAGCCTATATAAGGCATGTGTATGGACGAAATTGAAAGCTCTCTTAAGAGAGTATGGGGGTTTTCCCCATCTCCTTCATAATTATAAAAGTGTGTTCTTGATCAGATTCCCTTAATCTACCCCTTTCTTAGTCTCTAATCTCTTAATCTCTCAAAGTCTCTTTGTTTCTGATTCAAGTTCATACTAGTTTCATCAGACCTCTTATTCAACTAGTTCAAGACCTTATTCTTTGCCTCTAATGGCTTCTCATACACATACACAGCCAAAGCTCTCAAATCTCATAATTGCAACAGATTAAAACAAGTCATTTTCAAGTTCTATCTTTGCAAGCAATCTCTCTAAGCACAAGCATTTTCTTTTTCAGATTATGCAAGCTACTAAGGCAATTTTAAAGCTTCTTTACTCAGCATTTAGAAATGAATCTAATGCTTCAATGTAAGACAGCCACAAGACTATATGCCACAGCTTTCAATTCGGTTTCAATCCATGTATGCAAGCAGATTCAATCAATCACAACAAGCATCATTATGAACCGGAGATACACAGTTCTCAGCACTAATTCAATCAATTTCAGTTCATGAGCACAGGATTCAAATAATAAGTTTCAATGTCTTAGCAAACTCATGACCGAACTAGATCAATCTTTTTATTCTTCAAAGCACTAAACAAGCCTTTAAGGCATCCTGGCATATACACAGCACATCAATCACCACACCACCTCAGCATTTCTATACTCAAGCTTTTTAAAAGAGGGAAAGAGATTCAGCTTACAGCCAAGGAACTTTTGCTAGTTCCTTGAATCTCCATGGTTCATGGCCAGATGTTGAGTTCCTGGTGTTGTATCACACCTCTTCTTCTTCCATGAACCATCCTCTTGAACCCACCCATGGCTGAGACACCTCCTTTCCTCCCTTTCAAGTCGCCAAAACCAGTACCAAGTAGAAAGCTGTCACCTTTCTTCTTGAACCACCACTAAGACTCACGGATCTAGCTCTTGAAGAGTGTTGTCAAACCGCTTCAAGGCTTTGTTCTTCAGGGTCTCCTTTCTTCAGTCGAGCTTGATAAGTCAGAATAGAGCACATACAGCTTCTTAGGCACCTCGGATGTGTTTATCTTCCTCCTGAAGATGAACAACCGTTGGCTGGACTAAAGAGCTTCTTCTTTGCTTCAAACAGCCATGGAAGTGGGCTTGAGCTTTGCGGAAGTTAGATACCAGGTTCTGATGAACCTGGCTCTGATACCATGAGATTTTATAAGGATTTACTCAAGGTGTGTGTGAGAAAGTGTTTAGGAGAGTTTATGTGAACAGATTTGAGACTTATGAGTATGGGGAGAGATTTAGAGTATGAAAGAGACTAGGTAACGAGATTAAAGAGACTGAGAGACTTAGAGAAGAGACTTAGTATCAAGAACAGACTTTCAACGAACAGGAAGGAGAAGGGTTTCCCCCCTTTCTCACTTAGTGTTTACAATCACATATACAAGGCTTTTATATGCCTTTACATTACACTCATAAACCCTACATCCTAAGGTTGTAAATAAATGATAGAATGGATGGCTAGGATGAGAGTAGACTGGTCTTGATGCTAGCTGGAAAGTGTGGTCGTGCCTTGACTGAATGGAAGGTGGGATTGATCCATTTTGAATGAAAGGCTAAGATGGACTCGTATGGAAAGGTGGCTGGAAAGGTAAAGTGCTTTTCTCTTTCCAGCCTGTCTCTTGGATCACTCTGATCCTAAGGGATATTCCCTTTGTTTCCTGTAGCTCCCAACGGTCCTCATAGCCAAGATAAACACGCCCAGACTTTGCACTTCTTCAACATTGCTTAACCGGATGTGTGGGCGAGATGATTGGCAGTACGGTCGATGGTACGGACCTCCTGTCCGTACCACTTGCCCTATATTTGCCCAACACTCTTCCTCACTTCTTTGGTCGATCCACCATCTTCTTTGGTTCGTCCTTGGCCGTACCAGTCCGTACAAGGCCGCCCTATAATTGCACCTTGGACCATCTTCTCTCTAACTCCTCCAAAGCCTTCCCATGATCAGTCTAAGTCTTCCCTAGACTTAACTTCACCAGATAACTACTTCAGAACACTTCTGAAGCTTGATTGAACTCTTCTTGACATCTTCTAGAGCTTGCCCTATTATTGTACAAGCTCCATCTTCTCTTCAGTTCAACACCTATGAGATTTATTCAACTTCCTGGTCATTCTCCACCACTTTATGTATCCAAATCAAGCTTCTCAAAAGTGATTCATTCTGGTTTGATTTGAACGACAGAGAAGCTGTCCTATTCCCAAACTGGGAAACTGGAATCACCTGATTTGAAAGTGGGATAACTTCTTTTCGCCAACTCTCTATGAGATTTATTCAACTTCCTGGTGATTCTACACCACTTTATGTATTCAAATCAAGCTTCTCACAAAGTTATTCATCCTGGTTTGATTTGAAAGACGATGAAGCTGTGCTATTCCCAAACTGGGAAACTGGAATCACCTGATTTGAAAGTGGGATAACTTCTTCACGCCAACTCCTATGAGATTTATTCAACTTCCTGGTGATTCTCCACCACTTTATGTATCCAAATCAAGCTTATCACAAAGTGATTCATCCTGGTTTGATTGGAACGACGAAGAAGCTGTGCTATTCCCAAACTGGGAAACTGGAATCACCTGATTTGAAAGTGGGATAACTTCTTTTCGCCAACTCCTATGAGATTTATTCAACTTCCTGGTGATTCTCCACCACTTTATGTATCCAAATAAAGCTTCTCACAAAGTGATTCATCCTGGTTTGATTTGAACGACGATGAAGCTGTGCTATTCCCAAACTGGGAAACTGGAATCACCTGATTTGAAAGTGGGATAACTTCTTCACGCCAACTCCTATGTGATTTATTCAACTTCCTGGTGATTCTCCACCACTTTATGTATCCAAATCAAGCTTCTCAAAAAGTGATTCATCCTGGTTTGATTGGAACGACGAAGAAGATGTGCTATTCCCAAACTGGGAAACTGGAATCACCTGATTTGAAAGTGGGATAACTTCTTTTCGCCAACTCCTATGAGATTTATTCAACTTCCTGGTGATTCTCCACCACTTTATGTATCCAAATCAAGCTTCTCACAAAGTGATTCATCCTGGTTGATTTGAACGACGATGAAGTTGTGATATTCCCAAACTGGGAAACTGGAATCACCTGATTTGAAAGTGGGATAACTTCTTCACGCCAACTCCTATGAGATTTATTCAACTTCCTGGGATTCTCCACCACTTTATGTATCCAAATCAAGCTTCTCACAAAGTGATTCATCCTGGTTTGATTGGAACGACGAAGAAGCTGTGCTATTCCCAAACTGGGAAACTGGAATCACCTGATTTGAAAGTGGGATAACTTCTTCTCGCCAACTCCTATGTGATTTATTCAACTTCCTGGTGATTCTCCACCACTTTATTATCCAATCAAGCTTCTCACAAAGTGATTCATCCTGGTTTGATTGGAACGACGAAGAAGCTGTGCTATTCCCAAACTGGGAAACTGGAATCACCTGATTTGAAAGTGGGATACTTCTTCTTCATCGCCAACTCCTATGAGATTTATTCAACTTCCTGGTGATTCTCCACCACTTTATGTATCAAATCAAGCTTCTCACAAAGTGATTCATCCTGGTTTGATTTGAACGACGATGAAGCTGTGCTATTCCCAAACTGGGAAACTGGAATCACCTGATTTGAAAGTGGGATAACTTTTTCACGCCAACTCTATGTGATTTATTCAACTTCCTGGTGATTCTCCACCACTTTATGTATCCAAATCAAGCTTCTCACAAAGTGATTCATCCTGGTTTGATTGGAACGACGAAAAGCTGTGCTATCCCAAACTGGGAAACTGGAATCACCTGATTTGAAAGTGGGATAACTTCTTTTCGCCAACTCCTATGAGATTTATTCAACTTCCTGGTGATTCTCCACCACTTTATGTATCCAAATCAAGCTTCTCACAAAGTGATTCATCCTGGTTTGATTGGAAACGACGATGAAGCTGTGCTATTCCCAAACTGGGAAACTGGAATCACCTGATTTGAAAGTGGGATAACTTCTTCATTGCCAACTCCTATGAGATTTATTCAACTTCCTGGGTATTCTCCACCACTTTATGTATCCAAATCAGCTTTCTCACAAAGTGATTCATCCTGGTTTGATTGGAACGACGAAGAAGCTGTGCTATTCCCAAACTGGGAAACTGGAATCACCTGATTTGAAAGTGGGATAACTTCTTCTCCCAACTCCTATGAGATTTATTCAACTTCCTGGTGATTCTCCACCACTTTATGTATCCAAATCAAGCTTCTCACAAAGTGATTCATCCTGGTTTGATTGGAACGACGAAGAAGCTGTGCTATTCCCAAACTGGGAAACTGGAATCACCTGATTTGAAAGTGGGATAACTTCTTTTCGCCAACTCCTATGAGATTTATTCAACTTCCTGGTGATTCTCCACCACTTTATGTATCCAAATCAAGCTTCTCACAAAGTGATTCATCCTGGTTTGATTGGAACGACGATGAAGCTGTGCTATTCCCAAACTGGGAAACTGGAATCACCTGATTTGAAAGTGGGATAACATCTTCATGCCAACTCCTATGAGATTTATTCAACTTCTGGTGATTCTCCACCACTTTATGTATCCAAATCAAGCTTCTCACAAAGTGATTCATCCTGGTTTGATTGGAACGACAGAGAAGCTGTCCTATTCCCAAACTGGGAAACTGGAATCACCTGATTTGAAAGTGGGATAACTTCTTTTCCGCCAACTCCTATGAGATTTATTCAACTTCCTGGTGATTCTCCACCACTTTATGTATCCAAATAAGCTTCTCACAAAGTGATTCATCCTGGTTTGATTGAACGACGATGAAGCTGTGCTATTCCCAAACTGGGAAACTGGAATCACCTGATTTGAAAGTGGGATAACTTCTTCGCCAACTCCTATGAGATTTATTCAACTTCCTGGTGATTCTCCACCACTTTATGTATCCAAATCAAGCTTCTCACAAAGTGATTCATCCTGGTTTGATTGGAACGACGATGAAGCTGTGCTATTCCCAAACTGGGAAACTGGAATCACCTGATTTGAAAGTGGGATAACTTCTTCATCCCAACTCCTATGAGATTTATTCAACTTCCTGGTGATTCTCCACCACTTTATGTATCCAAATCAAGCTTCTCACAAAGTGATTCATCCTGGTTTGATTGGAACGACGAAGAAGCTGTCATATTCCCAAACTGGGAAACTGGAATCACCTGATTTGAAAGTGGGATAACTTCTTCTTGCCAACTCCTATGAGATTTATTCAACTTCCTGGTGATTCTCCACCACTTTATGTATCCAAATCAAGCTTCTCACAAAGTGATTCATCCTGGTTTGATTGGAACCATGATGAAGCTGTGCTATTCCCAAACTGGGAAACTGGAATCACCTGATTTGAAAGTGGGATAACCTTCTTTTTGCCAACTCCTATGAGATTTATTCAACTTCCTGGTGATTCTCTCCACCACTTTATGTATCCAAATCAAGCTTCTCACAAAGTGATTCATCCTGGTTTGATTGGAACGACGATGAAGCTGTGCTATTCCAAACTGGGAAACTGGAATCACCTGATTTGAAAGTGGGATAACTTCTTCATCCCAACTCCTATGAGATTTATTCAACTTCCTGGTGATTCTACACCACTTTATGTATCCAAATCAAGCTTCTCACAAAGTGATTCATCCTGGTTTGATTGGAACGACGAAGAAGCTGTGCTATTCCCAAACTGGAAACTGGAATCACCTGATTTGAAAGTGGGATAACTCTCTTCATGCCAACTCCTATGAGATTTATTCAACTTCCTGGTGATTCTCCACCACTTTATGTATCCAAATCAAGCTTCTCACAAAGTGATTCATCCTGGTTTGATTGGAACGACGAGAAGCTGTCTATTCCCAAACTGGGAAACTGGAATCACCTGATTTGAAAGTGGATAACTTCTTTTCGCCAACTCCTATGAGATTTATTCAACTTCCTGGTGATTCTCCACCACTTTATGTATCCAAATCAAGCTTCTCACAAAGTGATTCATCCTGGTTTGATTGGAACGACGAAGAAGCTGTGCTATTCCCAAACTGGGAAACTGGAATCACCTGATTTGAAAGTGGGATAACTTCTTTTCGCCAACTCCTATGAGATTTATTCAACTTCCTGGTGATTCTCCACCACTTTATGTATCCAAATCAAGCTTCTCACAAAGTGATTCATCCTGGTTTGATTGGAACGACGAAGAAGCTGTGCTATTCCCAAACTGGGAAACTGGAATCACCTGATTTGAAAGTGGGATAACTTCTTCACCGCCAACTCCTATGAGATTTATTCAACTTCCTGGTGATTCTCCACACTTTATGTATCCAAATCAAGCTTCTCACAAAGTGATTCATCCTGGTTTGATTTGAACGACGATGAAGCTGTGCTATTCCCAAACTGGGAAACTGGAATCACCTGATTTGAAAGTGGGATAACTTCTTCACGCCAACTCCTATGAGATTTATTCAACTTCCTGGTGATTCTCCACCACTTTATGTATCCAAATCAAAGCTTCTCATCAAAGTGATTCATCCTGGTTTGATTGAACGACGATGAAGCTGTGCTATTCCCAAACTGGGAAACTGGAATCACCTGATTTGAAAGTGGGATAACTTCTTCATCGCCAACTCCTATGAGATTTATTCAACTTCCTGGTGATTCTCCACCACTTTATGTATCCAAATCAAGCTTCTCACAAAGTGATTCATCCTGGTTTGATTGGAACGACGAAGAAGCTGTGCTATTCCCAAACTGGGAAACTGGAATCACCTGATTTGAAAGTGGGATAACTTCTTTTCGCCAACTCCTATGAGATTTATTCAACTTCCTGGTGATTCTCCACCACTTTATGTATCCAAATCAAGCTTCTCACAAAGGATTCATCCTGGTTTGATTGGAACGACGATGAAGCTGTGCTATTCCCAAACTGGGAAACTGGAATCACCTGATTTGAAAGTGGGATAACTTCTTCACGCCAACTCCTATGAGATTTATTCAACTTCCTGGGTGATTCTCCACCACTTTATGTATCCAAATCAAGCTTCTACAAAGTGATTCATCCTGGTTTGATTGGAACGACGAGAAGCTGTGCTATTCCCAAACTGGGAAACTGGAATCACCTGATTTGAAAGTGGGATAACTTCTTCACGCCAACTCCTATGAGATTTATTCAACTTCCTGGTGATTCTCCACCACTTTATGTATCCAAATCAAGCTTCTCACAAAGTGATTCATCCTGGTTTGATTGAACGACGATGAAGCTGTGCTATTCCCAAACTGGGAAACTGGAATCACCTGATTTGAAAGTGGATAACTTCTTCACGCAACTCCTATGAGATTTTTCAACTTCCTGGTGATTCTCCACCACTTTATGTATCCAAATCAAGCTTCTCACAAAGTGATTCATCCTGGTTTGATTGGAACGACGAAGAAGCTGTGCTATTCCCAAACTGGGAAACTGGAATCACCTGATTTGAAAGTGGGATAACTTCTTCATCCCAACTCCTATGAGATTTATTCAACTTCCTGGTGATTCTCCACCACTTTATGTATCCAAATCAAGCTTCTCACAAAGTGATTCATCCTGGTTTGATTGGAACGACGAAGAAGCTGTGCTATTCCCAAACTGGGAAACTGGAATCACCTGATTTGAAAGTGGGATAACTTCTTCATCCCAACTCCTATGAGATTTATTCAACTTCCTGGTGATTCTCCACCACTTTATGTATCCAAATCAAGCTTCTCACAAAGTGATTCATCCTGGTTTGATTTGAACGACGAGAAGCTGTGCTATTCCCAAACTGGGAAACTGGAATCACCTGATTTGAAAGTGGGATAACTTCTTCTTGCCAACTCCTATGAGATTTATTCAACTTCCTGGTGATTCTCCACCACTTTATGTATCCAAATCAAGCTTCTCACAAAGTGATTCATCCTGGTTTGATTGAACGACGAAGAAGCTGTACTATTCCCAAACTGGGAAACTGGAATCACCTGATTTGAAAGTTGGATAACTTCTTCATCCCAACTCCTATGAGATTTATTCAACTTCCTGGTGATTCTCCAACACTTTATGTATCCAAATCAAGCTTCTCACAAAGTGATTCATCCTGGTTTGATTGGAACGACGAAGAAGCTGTGCTATTCCCAAACTGGGAAACTGGAATCACCTGATTTGAAAGTGGGATAACTTCTTCATCCCAACTCCTATGAGATTTATTCAACTTCCTGGTGATTCTCCACCACTTTATGTATCCAAATCAAGCTTCTCACAAAGTGATTCATCCTGGTTTGATTTGAACGACGATGAAGCTGTGCTATTCCCAAACTGGGAAACTGGAATCACCTGATTTGAAAGTGGGATAACTTCTTCACGCCAACTCCTATGAGATTTATTCAACTTCCTGGTGATTCTCCACCACTTTATGTATCCAAATCAAGCTTCTCACAAAGTGAATCATCCTGGTTTGATGGGAACGACGATGAAGCTGTGCTATTCCCAAACTGGGAAACTGGAATCACCTGATTTGAAAGTGGGATAACTTCTTTTTGCCAACTCCTATGAGATTTATTCAACTTCCTGGTGATTCTCCACCACTTTATGTATCCAAATCAAGCTTCTCACAAAGTGATTCATCCTGGTTTGATTGGAACGACGATGAAGCTGTGCTATTCCCAAACTGGGAAACTGGAATCACCTGATTTGAAAGTGGGATAACTTCTTCACGCCAACTCCTATGAGATTTATTCAACTTCCTGGTGATTCTCCACCACTTTATGTATCCAAATCAAGCTTCTCACAAAGTGATTCATCCTGGTTTGATTGAACGACGATGAAGCTGTGCTATTCCCAAACTGGGAAACTGGAATCACCTGATTTGAAAGTGGGATAACTTCTTCATCCCAACTCCTATGAGATTTATTCAACTTCCTGGTGATTCTCCACCACTTTATGTATCCAAATCAAGCTTCTCACAAAGTGATTCATCCTGGTTTGATTGGAACGACGAAGAAGCTGTGCTATTCCCAAACTGGGAAACTGGAATCACCTGATTTGAAAGTGGGATAACTTCTTTTCGCCAACTCCTATGAGATTTATTCAACTTCCTGGTGATTCTCCACCACTTTATGTATCCAAATCAAGCTTCTCACAAAGTGATTCATCCTGGTTTGATTGAACGACGATGAAGCTGTGCTATTCCCAAACTGGGAAACTGGAATCACCTGATTTGAAAGTGGGATAACTTCTTTCACGCCAACTCCTATGAGATTTATTCAACTTCCTGGTGATTCTCCACCACTTTATGTATCCAAATCAAGCTTCTCACAAAGTGATTCATCCTGGTTTGATTGGAACGACGAAGAAGCTGTGCTATTCCCAAACTGGGAAACTGGAATCACCTGATTTGAAAGTGGGATAACTTCTTCTCCCAACTCCTATGAGATTTATTCAACTTCCTGGTGATTCTCCACCACTTTATGTATCCAAATCAAGCTTCTCACAAAGTGATTCATCCTGGTTTGATTGAACGACGAAGAAGCTGTGCTATTCCCAAACTGGGAAACTGGAATCACCTGATTTGAAAGTGGGATAACTTCTTCTTGCCAACTCCTATGAGATTTATTCAACTTCCTGGTGATTCTCCACACTTTATGTATCCAAATCAAGCTTCTCACAAAGTGATTCATCCTGGTTTGATTGGAACGACGAAGAAGCTGTGCTATTCCCAAACTGGGAAACTGGAATCACCTGATTTGAAAGTGGGATAACTTCTCATCCCAACTCCTATGAGATTTATTCAACTTCCTGGTGATTCTCTACACCACTTTATGTATCCAAATCAAGCTTCTCACAAGTGATTCATCCTGGTTTGATTGGAACGACGAAGAAGCTGTGCTATTCCCAAACTGGGAAACTGGAATCACCTGATTTGAAAGTGGGATAACTTCTTTCGCCAACTCCTATGAGATTTATTCAACTTCCTGGTGATTCTCCACACCACTTTATGTATCCAAATCAAGCTTCTCACAAAGTGATTCATCCTGGTTTGATTGAAACGACGATGAAGCTGTGCTATTCCCAAACTGGGAAAACTGGAATCACCTGATTTGAAAGTGGATAACTTCTTCATGCCAACTCCTATGAGATTTATTTCAACTTCCTGGTGATTCTCCACCACTTTATGTATCCAAATCAAGCTTCTCACAAAGTGATTCATCCTGGTTTGATTGGATTTGAACGACAGAGAAGCTGTCCTATTCCCAAACTGGAAACTGGATCACCTGATTGAAAGTGGATAACTTCTTTTCGCCAACTCCTATGAGATTTATTCAACTTCCTGGTGATTCGACACCCACTTTATGTATCCAAAAAGCTTCTCACAAAGTGATTCATCCTGGTTTGATTGAACGACGAGGAAGCTGTGCGCTATTCCCAAACTGGAAACTGGAATCACCTGATTTGAAAGTGGGATAACTTCTTCACGCCAACTCCTATGAGATTTCTTCAACTTCCTGGTGAGTCTCCACCACTTATGTATCCAATCAAGCTTCTCACCAAAGTGATTCATCCTGGTTTGATTGGAACGACGAAGAAGCTGTGCTATTCCCAAACTGGGAAACTGGAATCACCCTGATTTGAAAGTGGGATGAACTTCTTCATCCCAACTCCTATGAGATTTATTCAACTTCCTGGTGATTCTCACCCTTTATTTATGTATTCAAATCAAGCTTCTCACAAAGTGATTCATCCTGGTTGATTGGAACGACGAAGAAGCTGAGTGCTATTCCCAAACTGGGAAACTGGAATCACCTGATTTGAAAGTGGGATAAACATCTTCATAGCCAACCCTATGAGATTTATTCAACTTCCTGGTGATTCTCCACCACTTTATGTATCCAAATCAAGCTTCTCACAAAGTGATTCATCCTGGTTTGATTTGAACGACAGAGAAGCTGTCCTATTCCCAACTGGGAAACTGGAATCACCTGATTTGGAAAAGTGGGATAACTTCTTTTCCTAACTCCTATGAGATTTATTCAACTTCTGGTGATTCTCCACCACTTTATGTATCCAAATCAAAACTTCTCACAAAGTGATCATCCGGTTTGATTTGAACGACGAAGAAGGCTGTGCTATTCCCAAAGGGAAACTGGAATCACCTGATTTGAAAGTGGGATAACTTCTTTGCCAACTCCTATGAGATTTATTCAACTTCCTGGTGATTCTCCACCACTTTATGTATCCAAATCAAGCTTCTCACAAAGAGATTCATCCTGGTTTGATTGGAACGACGAAGAAGCTGTCCTATTCCCAAACTGGGAAACTGGAATCACCTGATTTGAAAGTGGGATAACTTCTTCATCCCAACTCCTATGAGATTTATTCAACTTCCTGGTGATTCTCCACCACTTTATGTATCCAAATCAAGCTTCTCACAAAGTGATTCATCCTGGTTTGATTGGAACGACGAAGAAGCTGTGCTATTCCCAAACTGGGAAACTGGAATCACCTGATTTGAAAGTGGGATAACTTCTTCATCCCAACTCCTATGAGATTTATTCAACTTCCTGGTGATTCTCCACCACTTTATGTATCCAAATCAAGCTTCTCACAAAGTGATTCATCCTGGTTTGATTGGAACGACGAATAAGCTGTGTTATTCCCAAACTGGGAAACTGGAATCACCTGATTTGAAAGTGGGATAACTTCTTCATGCCAACTCCTATGAGATTTATTAAACTTCCTGGTGATTCTCCACCACTTTATGTATCCTAATCAAGCTTTTCACAAAGTGATTCATCCTGGTTTGATTGGAACGACGAAGAAGCTGTCCTATTCCCAAACTGGGAAACTGGAATCACCTGATTTGAAAGTGGGATAACTTCTTCATCCCAACTCCTATGAGATTTATTCAACTTCCTGGTGATTCTCCACCACTTTATGTATCCAAATCAAGCTTCTCACAAAGTGATTCATCCTGGTTTGATTGGAACGACGAAGAAGCTGTGCTATTCCCAAACTGGGAAACTGGAATCACCTGATTTGAAAGTGGGATAACTTCTTTGCCAACTTAAGAGAAGAAGTGGGAGAAGCAAAAGTGATGAGTTTTGAGTTCACAAGCTTGCTGCAAAGACATGGCAAGATCTTCAGAGATGTATGTTAAGGCTTTGGGAAAGTCTTAAGGCTTCAGAAGTGGTCTTGATAATACACTCCTAGGATGCTTCTCCTGGTTGGAATGGGATAGATCCTTTGCAAATATAGAGAATCAACAGACTCAAATCTACTTTCAAGGTGTGTGGAATGAATGGTGACACAAAGAGAGTGAGAGCTCTGCTTGATACTCCTAATGAATCCTTGGATATGACACACCAAGACAATCACTCTTGGTGGTTGTTAGATATGACACACCTAACAACAGACTCAAGAACACGCAGATCTACAAGACAAGCTTGCAAGCCGACTAGAGAGAAACAAGATAGAAATAAAGATTGGATAACTCTATTAGGGTTTTCAGATCATATATTTATAGGAGAAGCAAGAACAGGCTCCTTGGTCTCTAAATGGCCTTAAAAATAAACCTTATAAAAACCCATTATAAAACCTTATAAAGGCTTTCAAAGTCTTGCAGCTTAATTCTCAAGTTCTGGCAGCTAATTCTCAAGTCTAGCAAAAGATAAATAATTAAAATAAAGTCTTCCCTGATCCATCAAATGAGTGATAGGAAAGCAAACATATGGCCTCATTTAAAAACCTATCTTTGGAAAACCCAGTGGGACAAAACCAAAGATAGGGAAAAAGAGCACACATATGTTACTTGCTCATTTGATGTCTATCTTGGAGCTGAGATGGCTTGAATTGTGGTAAGTGTGTCTTGGTTGATCAAGCTTCTTCCAAGACTCTCTTTCTTGCTTCAGTGATGTCTTAAGTAATCCTCCAATGGCTTCTTTGAGTTGCTTGCTTCTGGCTCGAGTCATAGAACCTTCAGATTATGGCTAGAGCTCCTCCATCAGCTGGATCTTCCATGACTCCCATTATCTCTTTGCTTTGACTGTCCATGGTCATATCATCCCCTCCCTCTTGAAAAGGATTTGTCCTCAAATCTAGCTCATCTGCAACAAAGGAGCAAGTCAGTAACATTAAAGCTATTACTTATATCATACTTACCTTGAAGATCAAGCTTGTAGGCATTGTCATTGATTTTCTGGATGACTTCAAAAGGGCCATCAATCCGCGGCATTGAGCTTAGACTTTCTTTCATTTGGAAACCTCTCCTTGCGCAAGTGAACCACACTTTATCACCTACATCAAAGATCATCTCACGCCTTCCTTTGTTTGCTCTTTTAGGTACTGCTTGGTTTTTTCCACAATGTTTCTTCTTGCCTGCTCATGAATCTGCTGCACCATTTCTGCTTTCTTTTCCCATCCATACTAACCCTTTCACACTCAGGTAAAGCATTAGATCCAAAGGTGAGATGGGATTGAACCCATAAACAATTTCAAAAAAGGAGAAATACTTAGAAGCAGAATGCTGAGCATGATTGTAAGCAAATTCACAGTGAGGCAAATACTCTTCCCATGATTTCAGATTCTTTTTAATGAATGCACGCAAGAGAGTTCCAAGAGTTCTATTAACTACTTCAGTTTGCCATCAGTTTGGGGATGACATGTAGTAGAGAATAACGCTTAGTACCTAGCTTAGACCAAAGAGTCTTCCAAAAATAACTAAGAAACTTAGTATCTCTATCAGAAACTATAGTCTTAGGCATGCCATGAATGCGCACAATCTCTTTAAAGAACAGGTTAGCAACATGCAATGCATCATCAGTTTTATGGCAAGCAATGAAATGTGCCATTTTAAAAACCTATCCACAACTACAAAGATAGAATCCTTTCCTGTCCTAGTTCTTGGCAATCCCACAATAAAATCCATAGATATATCATTCCAAGGATGAGTAGGAATAGGCAAAGGAGTATACAAACCGTGGGGTTGAACCTTAGACTTTGCAAGCTTGCAAGTTGTGCACCTTCCACAGATTCTCTCCACATCTCTTTTCATATGCGGCCAATAGAAGTGATCCTGCAAAACTTTAAGAGTTTTTGCTATACCAAAATGACCCATCAAGCTTCCTCCATGGGATTCCCTGACAAATAGATCTCTTAAAGAGCAATTAGGAACACATAAACGATTGTCATAGAATAAGAATCCATCATGCCTAAAATAATGTCCAGCAGCATACTTAGCACATGAATTATAAGCTTCTTGAAAGTCAGGATCAGATTCATACATTTCTTTAATCTGCTCAAAGCCTAGCAACTTAGCATCAAGAGTATTCAAGAGGACATACCTTCTGGATAGTGCATCAGCAACTATATTTTCCTTACCTTGTTTGTATTTGATCACATAAGGGATGGTTTCAATGAATTCTACCCATCTGGCGTGTCTCTTGCTGAGCTTACTTTGTCCTTTGAGGTACTTGAGAGATTCATGGTCTGTGTGAATGACAAACTCCTTTGGCCAGAGATAATGCTGCCAAGTCTGTAGAGCTCTCACCAAGGCATAGAGTTCTTTGTCATAAGTGGCATAGTTGAGAGTAGCTCCACTGAGTTTCTCACTGAAGTAAGCAATAGGTCTTTTATCCTGCATCAACACAGCACCAATTCCAATTCCTGAGGCATCACATTCTATTTCAAATGTTTTAGAAAAATCAGGAAGTATGAGAAGAGGACATTGAGTAAGCTTCTCTTTAAGGAGTTGGAATGCGGCTTCTTGAACTTTCCCCACTTGAATCCTACATCCTTCTTGATTATCTCAGTCAGGGGAGCTGCTAGAGTGCTGAAATCCTTCACAAAGCGCCTATAGAAACCTGCCAGTCCATGAAAACTCCTTACTTCTCCCACTGTAGTTGGACTCGGCCACTCTTGTATTGCTTTGATCTTTTCCTGATCCACCTTTACTCCATCTGCACTTACAACAAAACCTAGAAAGACCAAGTTATCTGTGCAAAAAGTGCACTTCTTTAGATTGGCATAAAGCTTTTCTTTTATCAAAACATCCAAAACAGCCTTAAGATGTTCTATATGATCTTCTAAGCATTTGCTGTAAACTAATATATCATCAAAGTACACAACAACAAAGATGCCTATGAAAGACCTAAGAATATGATTCATCAGTCTCATGAATGTACTAGGAGCATTGGTTAATCCAAATGGCATAACTAACCACTCATACAAGCCATGTTTAGTTTTAAAAGCAGTTTTCCACTCATCTCCTTCTTTCATCCTAATCTGATGATATCCACTTTTCAAGTCTATCTTAGAAAAGAAGCAAGAACCATGTAACTCATCAAGCATATCATCTAATCTAGGAATAGGGTGGCGATACTTCACTGTTATGTTGTTGATTGCTCTACAATCAACACACATGCGCCAGCTCCCATCTTTCTTAGGCACAAGGAGCACCGGAACTGCACAAGGACTTAAACTCTCCCGGATATGACCCTTCTCCATCAGCTCCTCTACTTGTCTTTGCAATTCTTTAGTCTCCACTGGATTAGCTCTGTATGCAGGTCTGTGGTAGTGTTGAACCAGGTACAAAGTCGATTTGGTGCTCAATCCCACGAACTGGAGGCAATCCAATGGGGCTATCTTCTGGAAACACATCTGCATATTCCTGTAAAAGAGAGACTAGTTCACTCGGATGATCCGGTGTGTGATCAGTAACTGTTAGTAAAGTCTCCTTAAACATAAGCAAGATAATAGAATTTTGAGAGTAAAGAATTCTTTTGATATCTCCCTGTTTGGCATAGAGGCTGTGATGCTTGTTCTGATCAGGTTTGAGGTCTATCTCTTTCTCTTTCTTTTTCTGAAGCTGGAGTTGATCTTCATGAACCTCTTTAGGAGATAAAGGCACCAGTACAGTCTTCTTTCCATTGAATTCAAATGGCTTGTTGGTGAAGCCATCATGATTCACATGTCTATCATACTGCCAGGGTCTTCCAAGGAGTATATGACTGGCTTCCATTGGCAACACATCACACAAGACTTCATCTTCATATCTACCAATGGCTATAGGAACCAGCACTTGAGTAGAAACTCTCATCTCGCCCTCCTCATTAAGCCACTGCAATCTGTATGGTCTTGGGTGTTTCTGAATTTTCAAACCCAATTTCTTCACCATTGTCTCACTAGCTACATTGACACAACTTCCTCCATCAATAATGAGACTGCACACCTTTCCCTGAACCATACACCTTGTGTAAAACAGATTCTCACGCTGCTCAAGCTCTCCATGCTTAGTTTGCAAGTTCAAGAGCCTTCTTGTCACCAACAACCTTCCTTTCACTGGTTCTACTTCACTTTCTTCTCCAGACTCCTCATGATCAGACCCAGACTTCTCTTCTTCTGATTCATACTCTCCATTCTCAAGAAGAATCATAACCTTTTTGTTGGTGCACTCATTAGCATAATGCCCACGCCCTTGACATTTGAAACACTTAACATCTCTGGTTCTGGAACTAGTAGCTTCAGCTTTGCCTTTGTCTTTGCTGGATGTGCTGCTTGGCTTAGTCTCTTCTTTCTGCTGAGGCTTGCTATCCTTCAGATAGGATGTTTTCTCTTCCTTAGAGTGGTGGAACCTAGAAGATCCATAGCTGCGTGAGTTACCCTTCCTCTTGAGCTGCTGCTCCACTAGAATAGCTTTGTGCAACATCTCTTCTATCTCCACATAGTGTTGCATCTCCACACTGTCTTGTATCTCACGGTTAAGCCCTCCAAGGAACCTGGCCATAGTAGTTTCTCTATCCTCCAAGATACCAGCCCTTAACATCAGCATCTCAATGTCTTGATAGTACTCTTCCACAGTCTTAGATCCTTGGGTAAGTCTTCTAAGCTTCTGATGGAGATCTCGATGGTAATGGCTTGGCACAAACCTCTTGCGCATAAGAGACTTCATCTCATTCCATGAGTCAACTGGATATTCCTGGTTAAGTCTTCTAGTCGTCACCAACTGATCCCACCAACTCAAAGCATAGTCATAGAACTCAGTGGCAGCAATCTGAATTCTTTGGGCATTGGAGTAGTGTTGCACATTGAAGACAAGCTCTATCTTCTTCTCCCAATCTAAGTAAGCATCCGGATCAACTTTCCCATGAAAGGGGGGAATTTTAAGCTTTAAACCAGCAAGCTCATCCCTGTGAAGTCTTCTTCCATCATGATCACGCCTATGCCTCCTCCTACTGTCCCTAGAGGAAGAGCTACTGCGCTCAGATCGGTTGCGGTCATAGTAGTTGTCAGTCTCTTGTGAACCAGCATGCTCCTGTTGTGGTTGAGTCCGTCTGTTCCTCCTGGATTCATTACTGTGACCCTGACCAGTAGCTTGTCTGATCTCTTCTCTGATCTCTTTCAGACTTTCTTTCATCATCTCAGTCATGTTGGTAAGCATAGTCTGATTGAGTTGATTAGTCATGGCTTCCATCAACAACTTGTTCTTCCTCATTAGTTCTGCTTCTTCATCAGTTGAATTACCCATTGGTACCTGAAACCAAAAGATAACACTCAACCAGTAAGGAGTTCGAAATCAAAATCAAATAAGGAAAACAAACAAGAGATGAAACAGATTCAGCACAGATCTAGAATAAAAATTTCTCAGATTTTCGACAAACAAGAACAGATCTATCAGGTTTACACAAGTTAATCAACAGATCGGATGATAAACTGATAGAAACAATAGATCTAACTCAACAACACCAAAAGATGAACAGATTCAGTACAGATCTAGAATAAAAATTCTCAGATTTATCACTTTCAAAGCTCAGAACAACAGATCTATCAATATTGAACTCAGAGTGAAACAGATCGACAGAAATAAGACAACAAACCCAGATCTAGCAATGGTTATGAAAAAAAAAATGAATAGATCTAGTAAAAGCTTAAAGAAATCGAGAACTTCCCTAGCCAGAGTTGCTCTGATATCACATAATACACTCCTAGGATGCTTCTCTGGTTGGAATGGGATAGATCCTTGCAAATAGAGAATCAACAGACTCAATCTACTTCAAGGTGTGTGGATTGAATGGTGACACAAAGAGATGTGAGAGGTCTCCTTGATACTCCTAAGTGAATCCCTTGGATATGACACACCAAGACAATCACTCTTGTGGTTTTGTTAGATATGACACACTAACAAAGACTCAAGAACACTCAGATCTACAAGACAAGCTTGCAGCCGACTAGAGAGAAACAAGAGTTTAGAAATAAATATTGGATAACTCTATTAGGATTTTCAGACACATATTTATAGAGAAAGCAAGGAACATGCTCCTTGGTCTCTAAATGGGCCTTAAAAATAAACCTTATAAAACCCATATAAAACCTTATAAGGGCTTTCAAGTCTGGCAGCTTAATTCTCAAGTCTGGCAGCCTAATTCTCAAGTCTAGCAAAGATAAATAATTAAAATAAAGTCTTGAACTGAGATCATCAAATGAGTGATAGGAAAGCAACATATGGCCTCATTAAAAACCTATCTTTGGAAAACCCAGTGGGACAAAACCAAAGATAGGGAAAAAGAGCACACATATGTTACTTGCTCATTTGATGTCTATCTTGGAGCTGAGATGGCTTGAATTGTGGTAAGTGTGTCTTGGTTGATCAAGCTTCTTCCAAGACTCTCTTCTTGCTTCAGTGATGTCTTAAGTAATCCTCCAATGGCTTCTTTGAGTTGCTTGCTTCTGGCTCGAGTCATAGGACCTTCAGATATGGCTAGAGCTCCTCCATCAGCTGGATCTTCCATGCTCCCATTATCTTCTTTGTTTGACTGGTCCATGATCATATCATCTGATGAGTGTGCAAAGATAGGGTTAAGTCCAGGAGGGACTTAGACACCATTTAGAGAAGATTTGGGTCAGACAGTAACTCCAAAGTTACCACAGCAACTTTGGAGAGTTACCACAGTAAGATTGGAGAAGTTTGGGCAAGTTGGTGTAAAAGTGAATAGTGAATCACTAGTCACTATTCAGGTTAACTATTCACTATTCAGGATGTGAAGAGTGCATAGTATATGGATAAGGCACCAAGGTTTGAATCTAGTCAAAGGGAATCAAGAAGATGCTGTGTGGAGCTGATTGGTTACTTTGGGGTATGGACAGGCTGGCTGGAGCTGTAAAGAGGAAGGCAGCCACGACCATGCACCTAGACTGATCTGTGGACAGATACAAAGGAGCCTAAGAAGAACCAATCAAAGCTCAGCCTTGGTTTGAATTAAAGTGAGCCAGCTTAGCTCATCTAATCAGCATACATCACTCAGATTACAACAAGACCAACTCATCCTCACCATCCATTCCTCTTAAGTTATTTCTATCCATTAGATATAGGTTTATGAGTTTGCAAGAGTGTAAAACCTATATAAAGACCCTCATGGGCGTGTGTAACTCTCTTAAGAGAGTATGGGGGTTTTCCCCATCTCCTTCATAAATATAAAAGTGTGTTCTTGATCAGATTCTCTTAATCTACCCCTTTCTTAGTCTCTAATCTCTTAATCTCTCTAAGTCTCTTTGTTTCTGATTCAAGCAGATCATTTCGAAACAAAGAGACTTAGAGAGATTAAGAGATTAGAGACTAAGAAAGGGGTAGATTAAGAGAATCTGAGCAAGAACACACTTTTATATTTATGAAGGAGATGGGGAAAACCCCCATACTCTCTTAAGAGAGTTACACACGCCCATGAGGGTCTTTATATAGGTTTTACACTCTTGCAAACTCATAAACCTATATCTAATGGATAGAAATAACTTAAGAGGAATGGATGGTGAGGATGAGTTGGTCTTGTTGTAATCTGAGTGATGTATGCTGATTGGATGAGCTAAGCTGGCTCACTTTAATTCAAACCAAGGCTGAGCTTTGATTGGTTCTTCTTAGGCTCCTTTGTATCTGTCCACAGATCAGTCTAGGTGCATGGTCGTGGCTGCCTTCCTCTTTACAGCTCCAGCCAGCCTGTCCATACCCCAAAGTAACCAATCAGCTCCACACAGCATCTTCTTGATTCCCTTTGACTAGATTCAAACCTTGGTGCCTTATCCATATACTATGCACTCTTCACATCCTGAATAGTGAATAGTTAACCTGAATAGTGACTAGTGATTCACTATTCACTTTTACACCAACTTGCCCAAACTTCTCCAATCTTACTGTGGTAACTCTCCAAAGTTACTGTGGTAACTTTGGAGTTACTGTCTGACCCAAATCTTCTCTAAATGGTGTCTAAGTCCCTCCTGGACTTAACCCTATCTTTGCACACTCATCAGACCACTTCTGAAGCCTTAAGACTCTCCCAAAGCCTTAACATACAATCTCTGAAGATCTTGCCATGTCTTTGCACAAGCACCAACTCAACTCATCACTTTTGCTTCTCCACTTCTTCTCTTCAAGTTAACACTCCCCCTCAAGCTTGACTCTAGCTGATCCTAATATCACTTTTAGAGTAATGAAGAGTAATCTGAGTGTTTAGAATAGATTTAAGAGAGATTAGAGAAGAAACGAGTGTAGAGAGTAAGGTTTAGAGAACAAGACTAAGAGTAAGCCATGGAGGCAAAGATAAGCTGAACATATTTATATGGATCAGCATACAAGGGTTTTGTAATAGTGAAAGCAAATCCTAGAGACTAAGCATGTGGAGTCAAACCAAGGAGAGGCGCGCTTCATTTGAATGAACGGAGGTGAGGCTTTACACGCTTGATGCCAAAGGTATCTTTGCCTAGATGCTCCTTTTGCCATTACAGCTAGGAACAGCTCAAGCCGCGTCCCAACCTTATCCTCCAACGGTCATATCCTAAAGCCTCTTCCTCTTGTAGAGTCATCGGCCACTTTAGGATAGATGTGAGCTTTGCCTTTCCTCCCAAGGTACCTAAGTTGTACGGCCTTTGCCCTATCCGTACACTTCTCCTTAACTTCACACAACTACTCCATTTCTTCCTTTGATCTCTCTTCTCATGTAAACCCTTGATCCTTTCACTTAATCATCTCCACAACTTAACACTCCCCCTCAAGCTTAGCTTTGTGAAAGACTAAGCTTGGATAGCCATGAGATCTTCCTCATTAAAAACCTCACCAAGGAAAACCCATTGGGACAAAACCTTGATGAGGGAAAAAGAGTAAAGACCTCACAGCCAAAGGGGATCAGCTCCTTCTCTTCCCAAGATCAATGAGGCCCAACCTGATGTGAATGGACTCCATTGTCTTCTGTCTCGCAGCCTTAGTGAACACATCAGCCAACTGATCTTCACTTCTTGTGTAGCATGGTAGGATGACTCCTAAGATGATCATCTGCCTCACCTTGTGACAATCCACTTCAATGTGCTTGGTTCTCTCATGGAACACCGAGTTGGAGGCAATGTGGATGGCAGCTTGGTTATCACAATGCATTGTAATTGGCGTGGCTTGATCAATCTCCAAATGCTTCAAGATACCTTTGATCCACACCAGCTCGTTGGTAAGCTTCAGCATAGCTCTATACTCAGCCTCTGCACTTGAGCAAGACACCACCTTCTGCTTCTTACTCTTCCAAGTAACCAAGTTGCCTCCAATGAATGTGCAATAGCCTGTGGTTGATCTCCTGTCTGCTCTATCACCAGCCCAATCCGCATCACAGTATCCAACCACTTCAGTGCTCCCATTGCAACCCATCCATACTCCCTGATCAGGTGAGCCGTTGAGATACATCAAGATCCTCTCCACCATGCGCCAGTGATGCTCCTTAGGAACTTGCATGTGTTGGCTCACCTGATTCACAGCAAAAAAAATGTCAGGTCTAGTTATGGTAAGGTAAATCAATTTACCAACTAGTTTTCTATAGAGTTTAGGATCCTGATAAGGTTTGCTGTCTTCAATCTCCCCCTCTCGTGGGACTTTGTAGCCATCCTCCATAGGCATCCTTGCTGTCTTGCCTCCATAAGCACCTGCACCTTTCAAAAGATCAAGTGTATACTTCCTTTGGGACATGAACAACCATTCCTTGGATCTACATATCTCAATCCCAAGAAAGTATTTCATTTCTCCCAAGTCTTTAATCTCAAACATGGATTTAAGGAACTCCTTGGTTGTTATGATACCTTCCTTATCACTTCCTGTGATAACGATATCATCAACATACACAAGGAGTGCAATCATACCTGAGGGAGTGGTGAGAGTGAAGAGGGTGTGGTCTAGTTCAGACTTCTTGAAGCCTCGGCCATTCAGAGTGGTACTCAGCTTGTTGTACCAAGCTCTTGGTGATTGCTTCAGTCCATAGATAGCTTTCTTCAGTCTCAACACATTCCCTCTCTTCACTAAGTGTTCCAAGCCTGGAGGTGGATGCATATACACTTCATCCTCCAGCTCTCCTTGTAGAAATGCATTCTTCACATCCATTTGCCATAAGCCCCATCCAAGGTTCACAGCTAAGCTTAAGACAATCCGGATTGTGTGTAGTTTAGCTACTGGTGCAAAGGTCTCAATGTAATCTTCTCCATAAGTTTGAGTAAAGCCTCTTGCAACCAATCTTGACTTCTTCCTCTCCACCTTTCCATCAGCCTTATACTTGATTGTGAAGATCCATCTACTAGTCACAGCCTTCTTCCCTTTTGGTAACTCACTCTCATACCATGTATCATTCTTGATCATAGCTCCTGCCTCAGCTCCAACTGATTCCTTCCATTCTTTATCCATCATTGCCTCTTCATAGCTTCTTGGTATGTAGTTCTCATCCAAGTTTACCATAAAAGCACAATGTTCTTCAGGGTATTGAGCAAAGGAACACACAGCTTGAGAAGGATGCTCCACAGCCTGGGCATTGTAGTACACTCTCGTGCTTACCCAGTTGGAAGCATCTCTCCTAATCCGTGTGCTTCTTCTCAATGCTGGTTCCACTTCCACTTGTGATTCTTCTCCACTTTCTTGTGGTACAGAAGTAGACACTTCAACTGCCTCTTCTTCTCCTAGCTGACTTGCTTCAGCTCCATCTTGCTGTTCACTTACTTCCACATCTTGATCATGTGTACCAGATGCTCCACTACTCTCTTGAGTTGTCTCTGGTTCACTCCTTTCCCCCCCATGATCAGAAGTGGGAGTTGCTGAACTTCCACCATTCGGTGGTTGAGATCCTGGGTTACTGCCAGGTCCTTGCTGATCTTGCCTTACCTTGACCCCAATACTTTCTAAGATGATCCGCAAGGTAGTGGCTCTCTCCGAGGTAAGATCCTTCAAGTCTTCTTTGTTTTGCTCCTCATAGTACCCTCTCTCTTCAACAAACTTCACATCCCTTGATACCAGCATCCTTCTTGTGTCTGGATTATAACACTTGTATCCCTTTTGAGTTGTAGAGTAGCCAATAAACATTGCCTTAGTACTCCTAGCTTCAAGCTTGTTTCTCAACTCCCCGGGTATCAAAACATAACATAAACACCCAAAGATCCGTATGTGTTCTAATGAGGGTTTATGTTTGTTGAGAACCTCAAATGGTGACTGCCCTTTCAGGATCAGTGTGGGAGTCCTGTTGATTAGATAGCAGGCCGTGGCTACTGCATCACTCCAAAACTTCTTAGGTACATTAGCTTGGAACATCATTGATCTTGCAACTTCCATAAGGTGCCTATTCTTCCTCTCAGCCACACCATTCTGTTGTGGAGTGTAGGGACAGCTGGTTTGATGAAGAATTCCATACTGAGATAAGTGTTGCTTGAAAGCTTGTCCAATGTATTCTCCTCCATTATCTGACCTGAAAATCTTAATCTTGGCTTGATAATGGTTAGATACATAGGATTGAAAGTTTTTAAATGCATCAAGTACCCTATCTTTAGTTGGAATTAAAGTTAACCAGGTGTATTTAGATTTTTCATCAATGAATGAGACATACTTATGATTCTCTCTAGATAAACAAGGAGCAGTCCATACATCAGAGTGAATAAGATCAAAGCACTTCTCATAAACCGTATAAGAGTTTGGAAAAACAGTTCTACAATGCTTGCCTAAAATGCAAGCTTCACAATCATTGTTTTCAAAAGAAACACCTGGCAACATCAGTTTTAAAGCCTTATTATGAGGGTGTCCTAGTCTAGCATGCCACAATGCATTCTTATTTAAACTAGGAACAGAAGCAGTAGTAAAAGAGCAGCTAATGTCAGAAACAGGAGCAAGATCTTCAAGCAAATATAAGTCTCCTTTTGTTACTCCTTTTCCAATCACTTTGCTGCTTTCAATATCCTGAAACTTCACATCATTAGGACTAAATATGACATTGCATTGCAAGTCAGTTGCACATTTCTTGACAGATAATAAGTTTGAAGTAAAGTCAGGCATATAGAAAGCTTTTGAGTCTTTACTAAACAGTTTAAGTGTTCCTATTCCCTTAATTGGAACCTTATCACCATTTGCAATCATCACATGACCCTTAGTAGGCACAATGTTCTTAATCAACTTAGTATCACTAATCATGTGATGTGATGCACCTGAATCTACAATAAGAGGTCTAGTTGATTGATTACTAGCAAGGTGAGCGAGTATACTAGATGGCTTATATGCATGATTGGTTTCATTGTAGTCATTTGCATTTCTTAGAGACCTAGCTATACTATCAGTTCTAGTGATGCAATCTAAGTCTCCTACAGTCCTAGCAATCATGGAAGCACCATAAGAATAACCATAGATGTTACCGTTATCCTTGAACATCTTGATGAGTGCATCAATGTCAGCCTTCCTTATGAAGTCCTGATCATTGTTGCGGCTGCTAGGAGCTCCCATGTACGCCACCAGAGACTTGCCATCACTTGTACCACCTTCTTGAGCCTTGCTAGTACCCACATCACTTGACCCGTCAGACATGTGAGCTCTAGCTTCCCTTTCCTTCATGAACTTTGCCGGTTTGAGGTGTGGGTGGAGTATCCAACACTGGCTCTTCTTGTGGCCTTGCTTCTTGCAATGATCACAGCTCCCATTGAACCTCCTATCCTCAAACTTCCCATTCGTAGCTCTGTTAGCTTGTGGAGCCTCTCCTTGCTCAGCTTGTGCGGCTTGGTTGGCTAAAGACAACTCCCCCTTCTTCCCAAACAAACCAATTGACCCTTGCTCTTTCTGAATCCGTGAACACACTTCCTCCAAGTCAGGTAGAGTATCATCTCTCAACATGTGTTGTATCAGCCCACTGTATGCCGGATTCAGTGTCAAGAGCAGTCCAAAGACCTTGTCCTGCTCACGCCTCTTGATTAGCTCACTGGGATCAACCGTGCTTGGCCTCAACATCTCTAGCTCGGACCAGAGTGACCTGAACCTTCCTAGGTGCTTGGTAAACTCCATGTCTTCTTGAACCAAGTTGTTGATCTCTTGCTTCACCTCAAAGACTCTACTCAGGTTGGATGTGTTTCCATACACCTTCTTTAAGGTATCCCACAACTCCTTTGCCGTCTCACAGTAGCAGTATGCATCCAGAATCGCCGGCTCTAAGGAAGCATGAAGAACTGACATCACCATCATGTCCTCTTGCTCCCACCTCTCAACTGGATCCTTTGCTGTCTCATCCTTGTCTTCTTCTTGAGCAACCGGCTTTGGGGGCGTTCCTGAGGTAATGTGTCCCCACAAGCCTTTGCTTCCAACTGCGGTCTTCACCATCCGTGACCACACTAGGTAGTTGTTCCCCTTGAACACCACCGCCACCTTCATCTTCATCCCACTATCCATCTTGAAGCAGCTAGACGTAAACAGCTTGCTAAATCTTGGACTGAGAGTAGTAATCACACCAACAAGACTCAAAACACAACCGGAGAAGACTTGAAGCTTGAATCTTCAACGCCCAGCTCCTAGCTTTTATCCTTTGTCTTGATACAAATCTCAACAAGAACTCAGATTCTCATGAACCTGGCTCTGATACCATATCACTTTTAGAGTAATGAAGAGTAATCTGAGTGTTTAGAATAGATTTAAGAGAGATTAGAGAAGAAACGAGTGTAGAGAGTAAGGTTTAGAGAACAAGACTAAGAGTAAGCCATGGAGGCAAAGATAAGCTGAACTGTCTGATTTATTATTATGGAGAGATTACATATTTATATGGATCAGCATACAAGGGTTTTGTAATAGTGAAAGCAAATCCTAGAGACTAAGCATGTGGAGTCAAACCAAGGAGAGGCGCGCTTCATTTGAATGAACGGAGGTGAGGCTTTACACGCTTGATGCCAAAGGTATCTTTGCCTAGATGCTCCTTTTGCCTTTACAGCTAGCAACAGCTCAAGCCGCGTCCCAACCTTATCCTCCAACGGTCATATCCTAAAGCCTCTTCCTCTTGTAGAGTCATCGGCCACTTTAGGATAGATGTGAGCTTTGCCTTTCCTCCCAAGGTACCTAAGTTGTACGGCCTTTGCCCTATCCGTACACTTCTCCTTAACTTCACACAACTACTCCATTTCTTCCTTTGATCTCTCTTCTCATGTAAACCCTTGATCCTTTCACTTAATCATCTCCACAACTTAACACCTAAGTCAAGCTTGGAACCTTGAAGAACTTCCTCATTAAAAACCTCACCAAGGAAAACCCTTTGGGACAAAACCTTGATGAGGGAAAAAGAGTAAAGTCTGCAAGGCCTAGGGATTGGCCAGTGAGTCTTTGTGCCTTACCAACAATGTAAGGGACACAAAGACTATCACTTTTAGGATTGAGTAGAGTAATCTGAGTGAATAAGAAAGACTAGAAGTGATTTAGAAGAGATTTGAGTATGAAATGAGATTAAGAGTCTAGTATAGAACCATTGAGAGACTAAAAGACTAAGAGAGACTCATAACTTGCTTGATCTTATTAATGAGAGAGTTTACATATTTATATGAAGAGAGAGCTTAGGGTTTTCGTAAACAAGAGGATAAGATAAGCATGTGGAGTCAAGGCTTAATTCAAAACCATCCAATAAGGTGATCAATCCGTGTGAAGCATCTTTAGCTGGCTGCTGCCTTTTGCTTTTACTTTCCAGCTGTGACAGCCTGTCCAAGACTCTCCCTTATCCTTTCCAACGGTCTGATCCATCCCACAAAGTCTAAGGTAACTTCTCCTCTTTTCCTAAGTAACTCGGGTAACTCAAGGTAAGGTTTGGTTGAGCTTTGGTCGATCCTATCTTGTACGGTCATGTACGGCCTTGTACGGCCTTGTACGGACTGGTTGATCTCAAAGCTCCCAAACCTTCCTAGCCTTCCTTATCCTCATTCTACCCAAGCCTCATCTCCCTTCTTCACTTAACTCTCCTCATCTTAACACTCCCCCTCAAGCTTAGCTTTGTGAAAGTCTAAGCTTGGACAGCCATGAGATCTTCCTCATTAAAAACCTCACTAAGGAAAACCCATTGGGACAAAACCTTAATGAGGGAAAAAGAGTAAAGATCTCACAGCTAAGGGGATCAGCTCCTTCTCTTCCCAAGATCTATGAGTCCCAATCTAATGTGAATGGACTCCATAGTCTTTTGTCTTGCCGACTTGGTGAACACATCAGCCAACTGATCTTCACTTCTCGTATAGCAAGGTAAGATCACTCCAAGCACAATCATCTGTCTCACCTTGTGGCAATCAACCTCAATGTGCTTGGTTCTCTCATGGAACACCGAGTTGGATGCAATGTGAATGGCAGCTTGATTGTCGCAATGCATTGTCATTGGAGTGGCTTGAACAATCTCCAAGTGCTTCAAGATGCCTTTGATCCACACCAACTCGTTTGTGAGCTTCAGCATAGCTCTATACTCAGCTTCAGCACTTGAACATGACACCACCTTCTGCTTCTTGCTCTTCCAAGTCACCAAGTTGCCTCCAATGAATGTGCAATAGCCTGTGGTTGATCTCCTGTCAGCTCTATCTCCTGCCCAATCAGCATCACAATAGCCCACCACTTATGTGCTTCCATTGCACCCCATCCATACTCCTTGATCCGGCGAGCCATTCAGATACATCAACAGCCTCTCCACCATGCGCCAGTGATGTTCCTTGGGAAGCTGCATGTGTTGGCTCACCTGATTCACAGCAAAACATATATCAGGCCTTGTAATGGTAAGGTAAATCAATTTGCCAACAAGTGTTCTATAGAGTTTAGGATCATGAAATGGCTTGATGTCTTCAATCTCCCCCTCTCTTGGTACTTTGTAGCCATCCTCCATTGGAATCCTTGCTGTCTTGCCTCCATAAGCACCTGCACCTTTCAAAAGATCAAGTGTATACTTCCTTTGGGACATGAACAAACCTTCCTTGGATCTACAAATCTCAATTCCAAGAAAGTATTTCATTTCTCCCAAGTCTTTGATTTCAAACATAGACTTTAGAAACTCCTTGGTTGCTTTGATACCTTCCTTATCACTCCCAGTGATAATGATATCATCCACATACACAAGGAGAGCAACCATACCTGAGGGTGTTGTGAGTGTAAAGAGAGTGTGATCCAATTCTGACTTCTTGAAGCCTCGGCCATTCAGAGTTGTGCTCAACTTGTTATACCAAGCTCTTGGTGATTGCTTCAACCCATAAATGGCTTTCTTTAGCCTCAGTACATTCCCTCTCTTCACTAGATGTTCCAGACCTGGGGGAGGATACATATAGACTTCATCCTCAAGCTCTCCTTGTAGAAATGCATTCTTTACATCCATTTGCCACAATCCCCATCCAAGGTTCACAGCCAAGCTTAAAACAATCCTAATGGTGTGTAGCTTGGCTACTGGTGCAAATGTCTCAATGTAATCCTCTCCATATGTCTGAGTGAACCCTCTTGCTACTAGTCTAGTCTTCTTCCTCTCAATCGACCCATCAGCCTTGTACTTGATTGTAAAGATCCATCTACTAGACACAGCCTTCTTCCCTTTTGGTAGTTCACTCTCATACCATGTATCATTCTTTATCATAGCTCCTGCCTCAGCTCCTACTGATTCCTTCCATTCCTTATCTTCCATTGCCTCTTCATAGCTTCTTGGAATGTGATTCTCATCTAAGTTTACCATAAATGCACAATGTGCTTCTGGATATTGAGCAAAAGAACACACGGCCTGAGTAGGATGCTTCACAGCTTGGGCATTGTAGTACACTCTTGTGTTTACCAACTGGAAGGATCCTTTCTCAGCCTTGTAATCCTTCTCAACACTGGCCCTTCTTGCGCCATCTCTTGTTCTTCTTCTTCTTGTGGTAGCACACTTGTTTCAGATCTTTCATCTCCTAGCTGACTTGCTTCAGCTCCCTCTTCCCTTAGCTGACTCTCTTCAGCTTCTTCTTGTTGAGCATTTGATTCCACAGCTTGATCATGAGAACCAGAACTCTCTTCTCTACTTGTCTCTTCACGGTTTTGAGTTCTTGTTTCATTCCCCCCTTCATGGTCAAGATTGGGAGTCTGATGATCCAGTACTGGAGTAGTGCTTCTCCCACCTTGATTCATGTTGATTCCAAGACCCTCTAGGATGATCCTCAAGGTTTCAGCTCTATCCGAAGTAAGATCTTTCAAATCTTCTTGAATCTGCTCCTCATAGTATCCTTTTTCCTCAACAAACTTCACTTCTCTAGATACTAACACTCTCCTTGTGTTAGGATCATAGCACTTGTATCCTTTCTGACTTGATGAATATCCAATAAACATTGCCTTTGAACTCTTAGCTTCTAGCTTGTTTCTTATCTCTCCAGGCACCATCACAAAACACAAACATCCAAAGATCTTCATATGCTCTAGAGAGGGCTTGTACTGATTCAGTACCTCAAATGGTGATTGTCCTTGAAGAATCAGAGTTGGTGTCCTGTTGATGAGATAACAAGCCGTAGCAACTGCATCACTCCAAATAGGCACGTTGGATTGAAACATCATGGACCTGGCTACTTCCATCAAATGCATGTTCTTCCTCTCAGCCACACCATTCTGTTGTGGGGTATAGGGACAGCTTGTTTGATGAAGGATTCCATGCTGAGATAAGTGTAGCTTGAATGCTTGTCCCGTGTACTCTCCTCCATTATCTGACCTAAAAATCTTTATCTTGGCATTGTAATGGTTAGTCACATAGGATTGAAAGTTTTTAAATGCATCAAGTACCCTATATTTGGTTGGAATTAAGGTTAACCAGGTGTATTTGGATTTTTCATCAATGAAAGTTACATAATACTTATGGTTTTCTCTAGATAGGCAAGGTGCAGTCCAAACATCAGAATGAATAAGATCAAAACACTTTTCATAAACAGTAGTAGACTTGGTAAAGACAGTTCTACAATGCTTGCCTAAAATGCAAGCTTCACAATCATTATTCTCAAAGGAAACACATGGCAACATCAGTTTTAAAGCCTTATTATGAGGGTGTCCTAATCTAGCATGCCACAATGCATTTTTACTTAAACTAGAACCGGAAACAGAAGTAAACGAGCAGCTATATCTAGAAACAGGAGTGAGATCTTCAAGTAAATATAGCTCTCCTTTAGTCACTCCCTTTCCAATCATCTTGCTGCTTTTAATATCCTGAAACTTCACATCATTAGGACTGAATATAACATTACAATGTAAATCAGTAGCACATTTCTTAACAGATAATAAGTTTGAAGTAAATTCAGGCATATAAAAAGCTTCAGTTTCCTTATCAAACAGTTTAAGACTTCCTATTCCTCTAATAGGAATCTTATCTCCATTAGCAATCATCACATTTCCATTCATTGGTACAATGTTCTTAATCAAGTTAGTGTCACTTATCATATGATGAGATGCACCTGAATCAATTACTAATGGCTTAATGTCATGAGAACTAGCAATATGCGCAAGGATACTAGATGGTTTGAATGCATGATCATTTCTAGCAAAGTTTGCAATCCTAGATTGATTTACCATTTCTATCAAGCTCTCATGCATCCTATCAGTTCTAGTTAGATTCTTATAGTTCTCTACCACCCTAGCACCAAAAGAATACCCAAAGATGTTACCATTCTCCTTGAGCAACTTCATGAGTGCATCAAGGTCGGATCTCCTTAGATACTCTTGATCATTGGTCCCACGGTTGCTTGGTGCCCCGGTGTAGGCTACAAGAGACTTCCCATCACCTGCCTCACGCCCATCTATCTCCTTTCCTTTGCTTGTACCAGCTCCACCCGTTCCATCTGATGCATTAGCCCTTGCCTCACGGTCCTTCATGAACTTTGCCGGCTTGAGGTGTGGGTGAAGGATCCAGCATTGGCTCTTCTTGTGGCCATGCTTCTTGCAGTGATCACAGTTCCCATTGAACCTCCTCTCCTCAAACTTCCCATGCGCAGCAGCCTTGTTTGCTTGCGGAGCTTCACTCCCCTCCTCTTGAGTTGCTTGGCTTGCAAGGGAAAGGTCTCCTTTCTTTGCAAACAGCCCAATGGAGCCTTGCTCCTTCTGAATCCGCGCACACACATCCTCAAGGTCAGGTAGAGTGTCCTCCCTAAGCAGGTGCTGGATGAGACCGTTGTATGCCGGGTTTAGGGTGAGGAGGAGCCCAAAGACCTTATCTTGCTCTCTCCTCTTGTTAAGCTCATGAGCATCCGTTGTGCTCGGCCTGAGCATCTCCATTTCGGACCAGAGACTTCTGAATCTTCCTAGATGCTTAGTGAACTCCATGTCTTCTTGTACGAGGTTGTTGATAGCTTGCTTCACTTCAAACACTCGGCTTAGGTTTGAAGTGTTGCCATACACCTTCTTCAAGGTATCCCACAGCTCTTTAGCAGACTCACAGTAGCTGTATGCATCCAGAATAGCCGGCTCAAGGGAAGCATGAAGGACAGACATCACCAGCATGTCCTCTTGATGCCACTTCTCTTCTGCCTTGCTTGCGGCTTCATCTTCAGCTTCTCCTTGAGTGATGAGCTTTGGAGCTTCTCCTGGCGTGATGTGCTTCCAAAGCCCCTTGCTTCCCATTGTGGTTCTCACCATCCGAGACCACACCAAGTAGTTGTTTCCCTTGAAACAAACCGCCACCTTCATGTTCATGTTCATCCCACTCTCCATGTTGAATGTAGAACCCTTTAGACTTCAATAACTTTCTCTTGACGTAACTGTCTTGAGTGAACACTCGCAGCTTCACACAGTTTCAATAACACCTCAAAACAACCAATAGAACTCAGAAAGACTACCCAGAACCGCTTAAGAACACAAGAACACCAAACTGTTTCTTCAAAGCTTCAATCTTGAATCTTCAAAGAACCCAACGAAACCAAGTTCTCTATGAACCTGGCTCTGATACCATATCACTTTTAGGATTGAGTAGAGTAATCTGAGTGAATAAGAAAGACTAGAAGTGATTTAGAAGAGATTTGAGTATGAAATGAGATTAAGAGTCTAGTATAGAACCATTGAGAGACTAAAAGACTAAGAGAGACTCATAACTTGCTTGATCTTATTAATGAGAGAGTTTACATATTTATATGAAGAGAGAGCTTAGGGTTTTCGTAAACAAGAGGATAAGATAAGCATGTGGAGTCAAGGCTTAATTCAAAACCATCCAATAAGGTGATCAATCCGTGTGAAGCATCTTTAGCTGGCTGCTGCCTTTTGCTTTTACTTTCCAGCTGTGACAGCCTGTCCAAGACTCTCCCTTATCCTTTCCAACGGTCTGATCCATCCCACAAAGGCTAAGGTAACTTCTCCTCTTTACCTAAGTAACTCGGGTAACTCAAGGTAAGGTTTGGTTGAGCTTTGGTCGATCCCATCTTGTACGGTCATGTACGGCCTTGTACGGCCTTGTACGGACTGGTTGATCTCAAAGCTCCCAAACCTTCCTAGCCTTCCTTATCCTCATTCTACTCAAGCCTCATCTCTCTTCTTCACTTAACTCTCCTCATCTTAACAAAGACTGTGGATCATGGCCTCTACAATCATCCCACGCCTTGTACTCTCCTTACTGCCTAATCTTGGTCTCTCCCCCTTTCACCTAACCTCTTGTTAGGTTGAAGTGCTCGGACACACCAGATCAGCTTCTTCTTGGAGATACAACTTCTTCTTACTGAGTCTTGGCTGCTTCTTCTTCTTCTAGAGTAACCACCAAGCTCTCTTGGATCATGTAAGCTTCAACACTCCCCCTCAAGCTTGAGACTCTCACAGGAACAAGCTTGAATGGATTGCTTCATGATCCTCACACACACACCATTGCAGCTTCTCTTCTGATCTTGACATCTTCATGGAATGCTTGTGGAAGCTTCAACTATCTCTTCAATCACTTCACACTAGAAGCCGCCTTGATAGAGTTGCCTTCATCTTCTCACAGCCAAGAGTACTCTGTCTTAGTTTGAGTACTCTCTTGAATAGACTCGCCAAAGCCTAAGCCCGGATGGCTCCTTCTTCAGATGCTTGCAATGGACTTCTTGGATCGCTTGGAAGCTCACTAAACTCCCCTCCTCAAGCTTGGATTGAGTATAGGTCCAAGCTTGCAAGTGAGCTTCAGTGACACTTCACACCAGTGGCGCATCACCACTTTCTCAACTCTCCATTGCTCCACACAATGGGCAAACGTCTCCTACTTTCAACTCGGATGGATGGTGAACCAAGAACACATCTTGTGAACCTGAAACATCACTCAAACTCCAGCAAAGTGTTGAGTTGAGCTGAGTATATGTATGAAGAGCTAAGGAGTTGAAGAGGAAAGGAGATGAGGAAGCTTAAGGGAGTTTAGGGAGAGCATGGTACGGACGTCCGTACAAGGCCGTACAAGCCGTACAGTCCGTACCATCCAAGCCTCAACCTAAACTTACCTTGCACAAGTGAAACGGTAACTATGGAAGAGTTACTCAAGTGGAGAAGGATCAGACCGTTTAAGAGATAAGGGACGCGCATTGCCAGGCTGGGACAGGCTGGAAAGCTAAAGCACCTTTAGTCCAAGATGCCATAAGCGTGTGATGCCTCCTAGTGGTTGATTTGAATCCTTTACCTTGACTTCACATGCTTACTCCTTAACTTTGCGATTTGTAAACCCTAGTAGCTCTCCTATATATTGTAACTCATCAACACTAATAAAGATTAAGCAGTTTGAGTCTCTCTAATCTCTTAGACACTATGGTTCTCTCTTAGACACTAAACGGCTCTCAAGTTACTTAATCTTTCATAATCTCTTTCTAAACTTCACCTAAACTCTCACTTACATTCTAGTTACTCTAAGGATCTCTTAATCTCATATGGTATCAGAGCCAGGTTCATTTGAATCTGGGGTTTGATCTTTAGAGAGTTACAAGCTAACGGCTTTGAAGCTACACGCGAGTAGTTTTGAAGGTGTTGAAGCTGTGATACGTTCGAGTTGAAGCTTTGCTACGTTCTGTGTGTTTGCGTGATTCTAGACTCAAGGTTGGTGTGTACGAGATTCAAGATTCAAGTTTTCAAGTCAAGCAAAGATGGAACATGGGATGAACATGAGGATGAAGGTAGCGGTTACTTTCAAAGGTAGCAACTACCTTGTGTGGTCTCGGATGGTGAAGACTGCGGTGGGAAGTAAGGGTTTGTGGGGGCACATCACAACAGGGGAGGCTCCAAAACTCATTACTCAGGGAGGAGATCAAGAAGAGGTCTCCAATGAAGTGGCTGTGGAGAAATGGCAACAAGAAGACATGCTGGTGATGACGGTTCTACACGCATCCTTGGACCCAGCTATCTTGGATGCCTACAGCTACTGTGAATCAGCCAAAGAGCTGTGGGACACGCTGAAGAAGGTGTATGGGAACACTTCCAACCTCAGCCGTGTGTTTGAAGTGAAGCTAGCGATCAACCGTCTTGCACAAGAGGACATGGAGTTCACTAAGCACTTGGGGAGGTTCAGGTCCTTATGGTCAGAGCTGGAGATGCTGAGGCCAATCACAACTGATCCAGATCAGTTGAATGAGAGGCGCGAGAAAGACAAGGTCTTTGGGTTGCTTCTCACACTGAACCCGGCCTACACTCAACTCATCCAGCACATGTTGAGGTCAGACAAGCTTTCGGACCTTGAGGAGGTGTGTGCGCAAATCCAAAGGGAGCAGGGATCTATGGGGTTGTTTGGAGGAAAGGGGGAGCTCTCTCTTGCCAATCAAGCAGCTCATGAGGACTCAACCGAGGCTCCAGAAGCAAACAAGGCATCTCACGGGAAGTACGAGGACAGGAAGTTCAATGGCAACTGTGATCATTGCAAGAAGCATGGTCATAAGAAGAGCCAATGCTGGATACTTCACCCACACCTCAAGCCGGGCCAAGTTCATGAAGGAGCGTGAGGGAAGGGCAAATGTGACTGAAGGTTCAAGTGGAGCTGGCACCAGCAAGACGAGTGAAGTGGATGGGCTTGGAGGCAATGATGGGAATGGGAAGTCTCTGGTGGCTTACACGGGCGCCTCAAGCTCACGCGGCAATGATGACTACATCAAGAGATCAGACCTTGATGCTCTCTTCAAAATGCTAAAGGAAAACGGTAACACTTATGGTTATTCCTTCGGAGCTTCTATGATTGCATATAAGGATGATCACTTGATTAGAGAACTAGTAGAACGGTTAGAAGCTAGGAATGAGTATAGAAATGCTCACATTGCTAGAACTGATAGGATGCATCCATTACTTAGTAATCTTTGTCATAATGCTAAACGAGTAGGTAAACCATTGATTGTTGATTCTGGTGCATCACATCATATGATAAGTGATGAGAACTTGATTAAGGATATAGAACCTACGCATGGGCATGTGATGATAGCAAATGGGGATAAGATACCTATTAGAGGAATAGGAAAGCTTAAGTTGTTTAACAAAGAATCTAGAGCTTTTACATGCCTGAATTCACATCAAACCTATTATCTGTGAAGAAATGTACTAATGATTTACAATGCAATGTTATCTTTAGTCCTAATGATGTGAAGTTTCAGGATATTGAGAGCAGCAGATTGATTGGGAAAGGGGTGACTAAGGGAGATCTCTATATGCTTGAAGAACTCACTTCTGTTCCTGATTATAGTTGCTCGTTTACTTCTGCTTCTTTGTTGAATAAAAATGCATTGTGGCATGCTAGAGTAGGACACCCTCATGTTAAAGCTTTGAACTTAATGGTACCAGGTGTTGTGTTTGAGAACAAAGATTGTGAAGCTTGTATTTTAGGCAAGCATTGTAGAACTGTGTTTCAAAAGTCTACTACCGTTTATGATAATTGCTTTGATCTAATTCATTCAGATGTGTGGACTGCCCCTTGCTTATCTAGAGATAGTTATAAGTATTTTGTCACATTCATTGATGAAAAATCCAAATACACCTGGTTAACCTTAATTCAGACCAAAGATAGGGTACTTGATGCATTTAGGAACTTTCAAACTTATGTGACTAACCATTATCATGCTAAGATTAAAATTTTGAGATCAGATAATGGAGGAGAGTACACAAGTCATGCGTTCAAGCAACACTTATCACAACATGGGATCCTACATCAAACAAGCTGTCCGTATACTCCACAGCAAAATGGAGTGGCTGAGAGGAAGAATAGGCACCTCATGGAAGTGGCAAGGTCCCTTATGTTTCAGAGTAATGTTCCAAAGAGATTTTGGAGTGATGCGGTTGCTACTGCTTGTTACTTGATAAACAGAACCCCAACCAAGGTTCTGAATGAGAAGGCTCCATTTGAAGTTCTGAACAGGTACAAACCAGCTCTTTATTACTTGCGAGTCTTTGGATGCATATGCTTTGTGCTCAAACCAGGAGAGATGATTAACAAGCTAGAAGCAAGAAGTACTAAGGCTGTGTTCATAGGATACTCAGCTACACAGAAAGGATACAAATGCTATGATCCTATAGCAAGGAGAGTACTTGTATCTAGAGATGTGAAGTTCTTGGAAAATAGAGGATACTATGAAGAAAAGAATCAAGAAGACCTGAAGGACTTAACATCAGACAAGGCAACCACCTTGCGGATCATCCTTGAAGGTCTTGGAATCAGTACATCCCAGGATCCAAGAAATCACGCAACTACACCTCCTGAAGTTGGTTCACCATCCCACCTTGATCATGAGGGAGGAGAGGAGCATGAGGAACCTATGCAAGAAGCTAACCAGGATGAAGGAGGAGTAGAGAATGAAGGAGAAGAGAGCATAGGCTCTGATGGTCATGGTCATGATCATGGTGTGAGGCAAACACCTTCTCAAGATGAAGTGGTAGAAGAACAACAGGAAGAAGAACCGGTTTTGCAGCCACTAAGAAGGAGCACAAGGATAAGGAAGGATCCTTCTAGCTGGGTAAACACGAGAGTGTACTACAATGCCCAAGCTGTGGAGCATCCTTCTCAAGCCGTGTGCTCCTTTGCTCAATATCCAGAAGAACATTGTGCCTTCATGGTTAACTTGGATGAGAACTACATCCCAAGAAGCTATGAAGAAGCAATCATGGATAAAGAATGGAAGGAGTCAGTTGGAGCTGAGGCAGGAGCTATGATCAAGAATGATACATGGTACGAGAGTGAGTTACCAAAAGGGAAGAAGGCTGTGACTAGTAGATGGATATTCACAATCAAGTACAAAGCGGATGGAAAGATTGAGAGGAAGAAGTCAAGGCTAGTTGCAAGAGGTTTCACTCAAACTTATGGAGAAGATTACATAGAAACCTTTGCACCAGTAGCTAAACTATACACAATCCGGATTGTACTAAGCTTGGCTGTGAATCTTGGATGGGGGTTATGGCAAATGGATGTGAAGAATGCGTTTCTACAAGGTGAACTTGAGGATGAAGTGTATATGCATCCACCTCCAGGCCTTGAACACTTAGTGAAGAGAGGGAATGTGTTGAGACTGAAGAAAGCTATCTATGGGCTGAAGCAATCACCAAGAGCTTGGTACAACAAGTTGAGCACTACTCTGAATGGCCGAGGCTTCAAGAAGTCTGAACTAGATCACACCCTCTTCACACTCACGACTCCCTCAGGTATGATTGCACTCCTTGTGTATGTTGATGATATCATTATCACAGGAGTGATAAGGAAGGTATCATAGCAACCAAGGAGTTTCTTAAATCCATGTTTGAGATTAAAGACTTGGGAGAAATGAAATACTTTCTTGGAATTGAGATATGTAGATCCAAGGAAGGTTTGTTCATGTCCCAAAGGAAGTATACACTTGATCTTTTGAAAGGTGCAGGTGCTTATGGAGGCAAGACAGCAAGGATGCCTATGGAGGATGGCTACAAAGTCCCACGAGAGGGGGAGATTGAAGACAGCAAACCTTATCAGGATCCTAAACTCTATAGAAAACTAGTTGGCAAATTGATTTATCTTACTATAACTAGACCTGACATTTGTTTTGCTGTGAATCAGGTGAGTCAACACATGCAAGTGCCTAAGGAACATCATTGGCGCATGGTGGAGAGGATCTTGATGTATCTCAACGGCTCACCTGATCAAGGAGTATGGATGGGCTGCAATGGAAGCACTGAAGTGGTGGGATACTGTGATGCGGATTGGGCTGGTGATAGAGCAGACAGGAGATCAACCACAGGCTATTGCACATTCATTGGAGGCAACTTGGTGACTTGGAAGAGTAAGAAGCAGAAGGTGGTGTCTTGCTCAAGTGCAGAAGCTGAGTATAGAGCGATGCTGAAGCTCACCAACGAGTTAGTATGGATCAAAGGCATCTTGAAGCATTTGGAGATTGATCAAGCCACGCCAATGACCATGCATTGTGACAACCAAGCCGCCATTCACATTGCCTCCAACTCGGTGTTCCATGAGAGAACCAAGCACATTGAAGTTGACTGTCACAAGGTGAGGCAGATGATCATCTTAGGAGTCATCTTGCCATGCTACACAAGGAGTGAAGATCAGTTAGCGGATGTGTTTACCAAGGCTGCAAGACAGAAGACAATGGAGTCCATTCACATCAGGTTGGGCCTCATTGATCTTGGGAAGAGAAGGAGCTAATCCCCTTAGCTGCAAGGTCTTTACTCTTTTTCCCTCATCAAAGTTTTATCCCATTGGGTTTTCTTTGGTGAGGTTTTTAATGAGGAAGATCTTGTGGCATTCCAAGCTTAAGCTTTCACAAAGCTAAGCTTGAGGGGGAGTGTTGAGTTGAGCTGAGTATATGTATGAAGAGCTAAGGAGTTGAAGAGGAAAGGAGATGAGGAAGCTTAAGGGAGTTTAGGGAGAGCATGGTACGGACGTCCGTACAAGGCCGTACAAGCCGTACAGTCCGTACCATCCAAGCCTCAACCTAAACTTACCTTGCACAAGTGAAACGGTAACTATGGAAGAGTTACTCAAGTGGAGAAGGATCAGACCGTTTAAGAGATAAGGGACGCGCATTGCCAGGCTGGGACAGGCTGGAAAGCTAAAGCACCTTTAGTCCAAGATACCATAAGCGTGTGATGCCTCCTAGTGGTTGATTTGAATCCTTTACCTTGACTTCACATGCTTACTCCTTAACTTTGCGATTTGTAAACCCTAGTAGCTCTCTTATATATTGTAACTCATCAACACTAATAAAGATTAAGCAGTTTGAGTCTCTCTAATCTCTTAGACACTATGGTTCTCTCTTAGACATTAAACGGCTCTCAAGTTACTTAATCTTTCATAATCTCTTTCTAAACTTCACCTAAACTCTCACTTACATTCTAGTTACTCTAAGGATCTCTTAATCTCATACAAAGATGAGACACAATAGTATTGGGATCACTCCTTGATTAATCATCAAGTTTGATTCCCAATATCACAAGCATTGCAACAGATTAAACAAGTCATTTTCAAGTTCTAATCTTTGCAAGCAAACTCTCTAAGCACTAACATGATCCTAACAGATTCAATACAAGCTACTTAGGCATTTTTAAAGCTTCTTTACTCAGCAATTTAGACATGAATCTAATGCTTCAATGTAAGACAGCCACACGAATATATGCAACAGCTTTCAATCAGATTCATTACATGTATGCAAGCAGATTCAATTAATCACAACAAGCATCACTATGAACTGGAGCTAAGCATATTAATTCAATCTCAATCACCAAACAAGTCTCTTTAAGCATCTGGGATAGATTCTAAATTCATTTCATTTCATTAGCAATCCTTAAACAATCCTCAGGTTTCAATCACATCACACACAAAACAAGAGTTTATCACAAGCTCATTATCACTTAAGGTTTAAAGAATCGCTTACTACCAAGGAACCAGGTTGTCCTTGTATCACCCTTGGATGGAAAGCTCATGACTTTGAGGATATGTAGTCTGGATCGTTACCAATCTCCTTCTCCTTCAGTTCATGACTCCCTCCTTGTTTCTCTACTCAAAGCCCCTCCTTCTCCTTCTCTTCTTGGCGCCATCTTCTTGGCAGCTTTCTTCTTCTTCAAGAGTAACCACCAAGCTCTCTTGGATCATGTAAGCTTCAACATTCTTCATCCCAACTCCTATGAGATTTATTCAACTTCCTGGTGATTCTCCACCACTTTATGTATCCAAATCAAGCTTCTCACAAAGTGATTCATCCTGGTTTGATTGGAACGACGAAGAAGCTGTGCTATTCCCAAACTGGAAACTGGAATCACCTGATTTGAAAGTGGGATAACTTCTTCTTGCCAACTCCTATGAGATTTATTCAACTTCCTGGTGATTCTCCACCACTTTATGTATCCAAATCAAGCTTCTCACAAAGTGATTCATCCTGGTTTGATTGGAACGACGAAGAAGCTGTGCTATTCCCAAACTGGGAAACTGGAATCACCTGATTTGAAAGTGGGATAACTTCTTCATCCCAACTCCTATGAGATTTATTCAACTTCCTGGTGATTCTCCACCACTTTATGTATCCAAATCAAGCTTCTCACAAAGTGATTCATCCTGGTTTGATTGGAACGACGAAGAAGCTGTCCTATTCCCAAACTGGGAAACTGGAATCACCTGATTTGAAAGTGGGATAACTTCTTCATCCCAACTCCTATGAGATTTATTCAACTTCCTGGTGATTCTCCACCACTTTATGTATCCAAATCAAGCTTCTCACAAAGTGATTCATCCTGGTTTGATTGGAACGACGAAGAAGCTGTGCTATTCCCAAACTGGGAAACTGGAATCACCTGATTTGAAAGTGGGATAACTTCTTCATCCCAACTCCTATGAGATTTATTCAACTTCCTGGTGATTCTCCACCACTTTATGTATCCAAATCAAGCTTCTCACAAAGTGATTCATCCTGGTTTGATTGGAACGACAAAGAAGCTGTCCTATTCCCAAACTGGGAAACTGGAATCACCTGATTTGAAAGTGGGATAACTTCTTCTTGCCAACTCCTATGAGATTTATTCAACTTCCTGGTGATTCTCCACCACTTTATGTATCCAAATCAAGCTTCTCACAAAGAGATTCATCCTGGTTTGATTGGAACGACGAAGAAGCTGTCCTATTCCCAAACTGGGAAACTGGAATCACCTGATTTGAAAGTGGGATAACTTCTTCATCCCAACTCCTATGAGATTTATTCAACTTCCTGGTGATTCTCCACCACTTTATGTATCCAAATCAAGCTTCTCACAAAGTGATTCATCCTGGTTTGATTGGAACGACGAAGAAGCTGTCCTATTCCCAAACTGGGAAACTGGAATCACCTGATTTGAAAGTGGGATAACTTCTTCTTGCCAACTCCTATGAGATTTATTCAACTTCCTGGTGATTCTCCACCACTTTATGTATCCAAATCAAGCTTCTCACAAAGTGATTCATCCTGGTTTGATTGGAACGACGAAGAAGCTGTGCTATTCCCAAACTGGGAAACTGGAATCACCTGATTTGAAAGTGGGATAACTTCTTCATCCCAACTCCTATGAGATTTATTCAACTTCCTGGTGATTCTCCACCACTTTATGTATCCAAATCAAGCTTCTCACAAAGAGATTCATCCTGGTTTGATTGGAACGACGAATAAGCTGTCCTATTCCCAAACTGGGAAACTGGAATCACCTGATTTGAAAGTGGGATAACTTCTTCTTGCCAACTCCTATGAGATTTATTCAACTTCCTGGTGATTCTCCACCACTTTATGTATCCAAATCAAGCTTCTCACAAAGTGATTCATCCTGGTTTGATTGGAACGACAAATAAGCTGTCCTATTCCCAAACTGGGAAACTGGAATCACCTGATTTGAAAGTGGGATAACTTCTTCATCCCAACTCCTATGAGATTTATTCAACTTCCTGGTGATTCTCCACCACTTTATGTATCCAAATCAAGCTTCTCACAAAGAGATTCATCCAGGTTTGATTGGAACGACGAATAAGCTGTCCTATTCCCAAACTGGGAAAGTGGAATCACCTGATTTGAAAGTGGGATAACTTCTTCATCCCAAATCCTATGAGATTTATTCAACTTCCTGGTGATTCTCCACCAGTTAATGTATCCAAATCAAGCTTCTTACAAAGTGATTCATCTTGGTTTGATTGGAACGACGAAGAAGCTGTGCTATTCCCAAACTGGGAAACTGGAATCACCTGATTTGAAAGTGGGATAACTTCTTTATCCCAACTCCTATGAGATTTATTCAACTTCCTGGTGATTCTCCACCACTTTATGTATCCAAATCAAGCTTCTCACAAAGAGATTCATCCTGGTTTGATTGGAACGACGAAGAAGCTGTCCTATTCCCAAACTGGGAAACTGTAATCACCTGATTTGAAAGTGGGATAACTTCTTCTTGCCAACTCCTATGAGATTTATTCAACTTCCTGGTGATTCTCCACCACTTTATGTATCCAAATCAAGCTTCTCACAAAGTGATTCATCCTGGTTTGATTGGAACGACGAAGAAGCTGTGCTATTCCCAAACTGGGAAACTGGAATCACCTGATTTGAAAGTGGGATAACTTCTTCATCCCAACTCCTATGAGATTTATTCAACTTCCTGGTGATTCTCCACCACTTTATGTATCCAAATCAAGCTTCTCACAAAGTGATTCATCCTGGTTTGATTGGAACGACGAAGAAGCTGTGCTATTCCCAAACTGGGAAACTGGAATCACCTGATTTGAAAGTGGGATAACTTCTTCATCCCAACTCCTATGAGATTTATTCAACTTCCTGGTGATTCTCCACCACTTTATGTATCCAAATCAAGCTTCTCACAAAGTGATTCATCCTGGTTTGATTGGAACGACGAAGAAGCTGTGCTATTCCCAAACTGGGAAACTGGAATCACCTGATTTGAAAGTGGGATAACTTCTTCTTGCCAACTCCTATGAGATTTATTCAACTTCCTGGTGATTCTCCACCACTTTATGTATCCAAATCAAGCTTCTCACAAAGTGATTCATCCTGGTTTGATTGGAACGACGAAGAAGCTGTGCTATTCCCAAACTGGGAAACTGGAATCACCTGATTTGAAAGTTGGATAACTTCTTCATCCCAACTCCTATGAGATTTATTCAACTTCCTGGTGATTCTCCACCACTTTATGTATCCAAATCAAGCTTCTCACAAAGAGATTCATCCTGGTTTGATTGGAACGACGAAGAAGCTGTCCTATTCCCAAACTGGGAAACTGGAATCACCTGATTTGAAAGTGGGATAACTTCTTCATCCCAACTCCTATGAGATTTATTCAACTTCCTGGTGATTCTCCACCACTTTATGTATCCAAATCAAGCTTCTCACAAAGTGATTCATCCTGGTTTGATTGGAACGACGAAGAAGCTGTGCTATTCCCAAACTGGGAAACTGAATCACCTGATTTGAAAGTGGGATAACTTCTTCATCCCAACTCCTATGAGATTTATTCAACTTCCTGGTGATTCTCCACCACTTTATGTATCCAAATCAAGCTTCTCACAAAGAGATTCATCCTGGTTTGATTGGAACGACGAAGAAGCTGTGCTATTCCCAAACTGGGAAACTGGAATCACCTGATTTGAAAGTGGGATAACTTCTTCATCCCAACTCCTATGAGATTTATTCAACTTCCTGGTGATTCTCCACCACTTTATGTATCCAAATCAAGCTTCTCACAAAGTGATTCATCCTGGTTTGATTGGAACGACGAAGAAGCTGTCCTATTCCCAAACTGGGAAACTGGAATCACCTGATTTGAAAGTGGGATAACTTCTTATTGCCAACTCCTATGAGATTTATTCAACATCTTGGTGATTCTCCACCACTTTATGTATCCAAATCAAGCTTCTCACAAAGTGATTCATCCTGGTTTGATTGGAACGACGAAGAAGCTGTCCTATTCCCAAACTGGGAAACTGGAATCACCTGATTTGAAAGTGGGATAACTTCTTCATCCCAACTCCTATGAGATTTATTCAACTTCCTGGTCATTCTCCACCACTTTATGTATCCAAATCAAGCTTCTCACAAAGAGATTCATCCTGGTTTGATTGGAACGACGAAGAAGCTGTCTATTCCCAAACTGGGAAACTGGAATCACCTGATTTGAAAGTGGGATAACTTCTTCATCCCAACTCCTATGAGATTTATTCAACTTCCTGGTGATTCTCCACCACTTTATGTATCCAAATCAAGCTTCTCACAAAGTGATTCATCCTGGTTTGATTGGAACGACGAAGAAGCTGTGCTATTCCCAAACTGGGAAACTGGAATCACCTGATTTGAAAGTGGGATAACTTCTTCATCCCAACTCCTATGAGATTTATTCAACTTCCTGGTGATTCTCCACCACTTTATGTATCCAAATCAAGCTTCTCACAAAGAGATTCATCCTGGTTTGATTGGAACGACGAAGAAGCTGTCTATTCCCAAACTGGGAAACTGGAATCACCTGATTTGAAAGTGGGATAACTTCTTCTTCCCAACTCCTATGAGATTTATTCAACTTCCTGGTGATTCTCCACCACTTTATGTATCCAAATCAAGCTTCTCACAAAGTGATTCATCCTGGTTTGATTGGAACGACGAAGAAGCTGTGCTATTCCCAAACTGGGAAACTGGAATCACCTGATTTGAAAGTGGGATAACTTCTTCTTGCCAACTCCTATGAGATTTATTCAACTTCCTGGTGATTCTCCACCACTTTATGTATCCAAATCAAGCTTCTCACAAAGTGATTCATCCTGGTTTGATTGGAACGACGAAGAAGCTGTGCTATTCCCAAACTGGGAAACTGGAATCACCTGATTTGAAAGTGGAATAACTTCTTCATCCACACTCCTATGAGATTTATTCAACTTCCTGGTGATTCTCCACCACTTTATGTATCCAAATCAAGCTTCTCACAAAGTGATTCATCCTGGTTTGATTGGAACGACGAAGAAGCTGTGCTATTCCCAAACTGGGAAACTGGAATCACCTGATTTGAAAGTGGGATAACTTCTTCTTGGCAACTCCTATGAGATTTATTCAACTTCCTGGTGATTCTCCACCACTTTATGTATCCAAATCAAGCTTCTCACAAAGTGATTCATCCTGGTTTGATTGGAACGACGAAGAAGCTGTGCTATTCCCAAACTGGGAAACTGGAATCACCTGATTTGAAAGTGGGATAACTTCTTCATCCCTCTCCTATGAGATTTATTCAACTTCCTGGTGATTCTCCACCACTTTATGTATCCAAATCAAGCTTCTCACAAAGTGATTCATCCTGGTTTGATTGGAACGACGAATAAGCTGTCCTATTCCCAAACTGGGAAACTGGAATCACCTGATTTGAAAGTGGGATAACTTCTTCTTGCCAACTCCTATGAGATTTATTCAACTTCCTGGTGATTCTCCACCACTTTATGTATCCAAATCAAGCTTCTCACAAAGAGATTCATCCTGGTTTGATTGGAACGACGAAAAGCTGTCCTATTCCCAAACTGGGAAACTGGAATCACCTGATTTGAAAGTGGGATAACTTCTTCATCCCAACTCCTATGAGATTTATTCAACTTCCTGGTGATTCTCCACCACTTTATGTATCCAAATCAAGCTTCTCACAAAGTGATTCATCCTGGTTTGATTGGAACGACGAAGAAGCTGTGCTATTCCCAAACTGGGAAACTGGAATCACCTGATTTGAAAGTGGGATAACTTCTTCTTGCCAACTCCTATGAGATTTATTCAACTTCCTGGTGATTCTCCACCACTTTATGTATCCAAATCAAGCTTCTCACAAAGTGATTCATCCTGGTTTGATTGGAACGACGAAGAAGCTGTCTATTCCCAAACTGGGAAACTGGAATCACCTGATTTGAAAGTGGGATAACTTCTTCATCCCAACTCCTATGAGATTTATTAACCTTCCTGGTGATTCTCCACCACTTTATGTATCCAAATCAAGCTTCTCACAAAGAGATTCATCCTGGTTTGATTGGAACGACGAAGAAGCTGTGCTATTCCCAAACTGGGAAACTGGAATCACTTGATTTGATAGTGGGATAACTTCTTCTTGCCAACTCCTATGAGATTTATTCAACTTCCTGGTGATTCTCCACCACTTTATGTATCCAAGGTAAAGCTTCTTACAAAGTGATTCATCCTGGTTTGATTGGAACGACGAAGAAGCTGTGCTATTCCCAAACTGGGAAACTGGAATCACCTGATTTGAAAGTGGGATAACTTGCCAACTCCTATGAGATTTATTCAACTTCCCGGTGTTTCTCCACCACTTTATGTATCCAAATCAAGCTTCTCACAAAGTGATTCATCCTGTTTTGATTGGAACGACAAATAAGCTGTCCTATTCCCAAACTGGGAAACTGGAATCACCTGATTTGAAAGTGGGATAACTTCTTCATCCCAACTCCTATGAGATTTATTCAACTTCCTGGTGATTCTCCACCACTTTATGTATCCAAATCAAGCTTCTCACAAAGTGATTCATCCTGGTTTGATTGGAACGACGAAGAAGCTGTGCTATTCCCAAACTGGGAAACTGGAATCACCTGATTTGAAAGTGGGATAACTTCTTCTTGCCAACTCCTATGAGATTTATTCAACTTCCTGGTGATTCTCCACCACTTTATGTATCCAAATCAAGCTTCTCACAAAGTGATTCATCCTGGTTTGATTGGAACGACGAAGAAGCTGTGCTATTCCCAAACTGGGAAACTGGAATCACCTGATTTGAAAGTGGGATAACTTCTTCATCCCAACTCCTATGAGATTTATTCAACTTCCTGGTGATTCTCCACCACTTTATGTATCCAAATCAAGCTTCTCACAAAGTGATTCATCCTGGTTTGATTGGAACGACGAAGAAGCTGTGCTATTCCCAAACTGGGAAACTGGAATCACCTGATTTGAAAGTGGGATAACTTCTTCTTTCCGCCAACTCCTATGAGATTTATTCAACTTCCTGGTGATTCTCCACCACTTTATGTATCCAAATCAAGCTTCTCACAAAGTGATTCATCCTGGTTTGATTGGAACGACGAAGAAGCTGTCCTATTCCCAAACTGGGAAACTGGAATCACCTGATTTGAAAGTGGGATAACTTCTTCATCCCAACTCCTATGAGATTTATTCAACTTCCTGGTGATTCTCCACCACTTTATGTATCCAAATCAAGCTTCTCACAAAGTGATTCATCCTGGTTTGATTGGAACGACGAAGAAGCTGTGCTATTCCCAAACTGGGAAACTGGAATCACCTGATTTGAAAGTGGGATAACTTCTTCAACTCCTCCAACTGATTAGATTTATTCAACTTCCTGGTGATTCTCCCCCACTTTATGTATCCAAATCAAGCTTCTCACAAAGTGATTCATCCTGGTTTGATTGGAACGACGAAGAAGCTGTGCTATTCCCAAACTGGGAAACTGGAATCACCTGATTTGAAAGTGGGATAACTTCTTCATCCCAACTCCTATGAGATTTATTCAACTTCCTGGTGATTCTCCACCACTTTATGTATCCAAATCAAGCTTCTCACAAAGTGATTCATCCTGGTTTGATTGGAACGACGAAGAAGCTGTCCTATTCCCAAACTGGGAAACTGGAATCACCTGATTTGAAAGTGGGATAACTTCTTCATCCCACTCCTATGAGATTTATTCAACTTCCTGGTGATTCTCCACCACTTTATGTATCCAAATCAAGCTTCTCACAAAGTGATTCATCCTGGTTTGATTGGAACGACGAAGAAGCTGTGCTATTCCCAAACTGGGAAACTGGAATCACCTGATTTGAAAGTGGGATAACTTCTTCATCCCAACTCCTATGAGATTTATTCAACTTCCTGGTGATTCTCCACCACTTTATGTATCCAAATCAAGCTTCTCACAAAAGATTCATCCTGGTTTGATTGGAACGACGATAAGCTGTCCTATTCCCAAACTGGGAAACTGGAATCACCTGATTTGAAAGTGGGATAACTTCTTCTTCCAACTCCTATGAGATTTATTCAACTTCCTGGTGATTCTCCACCACTTTATGTATCCAAATCAAGCTTCTCACAAAGTGATTCATCCTGGTTTGATTGGAACGACGAAGAAGCTGTGCTATTCCCAAACTGGGAAACTGGAATCACCTGATTTGAAAGTGGGATAACTTCTTCGTCCACCTCCTTATGACATTTATCAACTTCCTGGTGATTCTCCACCACTTTTTTTATCCAAATAAAGCTTCTCACAAAGTGATTCATCCTGGTTTGACTGGAACGACGAAGAAGCTGTGTTATTCCCCAACTTGGAAACTGGAATCACCTGATTTGAAAGTGGGATAACTTCTTCATCCAACTCCTATTAAATTTATTCAACTTCCTGGTGATTCTCCCCCACTTTATGTATCCCAATAAAGCTTCTCGCAAAGTGATTCATCCTGGTTCGATTGGAACGACGAAGTAGCTGTGCTATTCCCAAACTGGGAAATTGGAATCACCTAATTTGAAAGTGGGATAACTTCTTCATCCAAACTCCTATGAGATTTATTCAACTTCCTGGTGATTCTCCACCACTTTATGTATCCAAATCAAGCTTCTCATCAAGTGATTCATCCTGGTTTGATTGGAACGACGAAGAAGGGTCCTATTCCCAAACTGGGAAACTGGAATCACCTGATTTGAAAGTGGGATAACTTTCTTCTTGCCAACTCCTATGAGATTTATTCAACTTCCTGTGATTCTCCACCACTTTATGTATCCAAATCAAGCTTCTCACAAAGTGATTCATCCTGGTTTGATTGGAACGACGAAGAAGCTGTGCTATTCCCAAACTGGGAAACTGGAATCACCTGATTTGAAAGTGGGATAACTTCTTCATCCCAACTCCTATGAGATTTATTCAACTTCCTGGTGATTCTCCACCACTTTATGTATCCAAATCAAGCTTCTTACAAAGTGATTCATCCTGGTTTGATTGGAACGACGAAGAAGCTGTGCTATTCCCAAACTGGGAATCTGGAATCACCTGATTTGAAAGTGAGATAACTTCTTCATGCAACTCCTATGAGATTTATTCAACTTCCTGGTGATTCTCCACCACTTTATGTATCCAAATCAAGCTTGTTACAAAGTGATTCATCCTGGTTTGATTGGAACGTCGAAGAAGCTGTGCTATTTCCAAACTGGGAAACTGGAATCACTTGATTTGAGAGTGGGATAACTTCTTCATCCCAACTCCTATGAGATTTATTCAACTTCCTGGTGATTCTCGACCACCTTATGTATCCAAATCAAGCTTCTCACAAAGTGATTCATCCTGGTTTGATTGGAACGACGAAGAAGGTCCTATTCCCAACTGGGAAACTGGAATCACCTGATTTGAAAGTGGGATAACTCTCTTGCCAACTCCTATGAGATTTATTCACTTCTCTGGTGATTCTCCACCA
>NW_022610894.1:0-57052 GCF_000309985.2 Brassica rapa
TCAGTCACTCTTATGTCTTGCTCTCCAAGGTAGGGTTGTCTTGTACGGACAGACTTGTCTAGCAAGGTAAGTTGAGTGATTGCTTGATCCGGATTGTAATTGTTCCCCTCTTGCTTCTTACTTCATTCTCCTCTCTTTATTGCTTCATGTCAACAGAATTCCTATTAGAGGAGTAGGAGACTTGAAACTGTTTAATAAGGATTCTAAAGCTTTGTACATGCCTGAGTTTACTTCTAATCTATTATCTGTTAAGAGGTGTACCAATGATCTTCAATGCAATGTTATTTTCAGTCCTAATGATGTGAAATTTCAGGATATTGAAAGCAGTAAGTTGATTGGGCAAGGAGTAACCAAAGGAGACCTTTACTTACTTGAAGATCTTTCTATCATTTCTAGTTCTAGTTGCTTGTTGAGTTCCGTTTTAAGTAGAGGTGCATTGTGGCATTCTAGGCTAGGACATCCACATGTTAGAGCCTTAAGCTTAATGTTACCAGGTGTCAATGTTTAAAATAATGAATGTGAAGCTTGTATTTTGGGAAAAACATTGTAAGACTGTGTTCAAGAGATCTACTACTATCTATGATAAATGCTTTGATCTTGTTCATTCTGATTGTATGGACTGCTCCATGCTTATCTAGGGACAATTACAAATACTTTGTCACATTCATAGATGAAAAATCCAAATACACCTGGATAACACTAATTAAAACAAAGGATAGGGTTCTAGATGCATTTAGAAACTTTCAATCATATGTTTCTAACCAGTATAATGCCAAGATTAAGATTTTCAGGTCTGATAATGGTGGAGAGTATACTGGCCATGCATTCAAGAACCATCTAGCTCAACATGGGATACTTCACCAAACGAGTTGCCCCTATACACCTCAACAAAATGGAGTGGCTGAGAGAAAGAACAGACATCTTATGGAAGTGGCTAGATCAATGATGTTCCAGATGAGAGTGCCAAAGAGATTCTGGAGTGATGCTGTGATCACGGCTTGCTACCTAATCAATAGGATTCCAACCAAGATCCTGGAAGACAAAGCTCTTATGAAGTTCTCAACAACAGCAAGCCAGTCCTAGATCACCTAAGAGTGTTTGGGTGTGTAAGCTATGTTCTTATCCCGGGAGAGATAAGAAACAAGCTGGAAGCAAAGAGTATCAAAGCTATGATGATAGGATACTCAACCACACAGAAGGGATACAAGTGCTTTGTTCCTGAGTCAAGGAGAGTTCTTGTATCAAGAGATGTCAAGTTCTTTGAAGAGAAGAGCTACTATGAAGATAAAGATTGGAAAGAGCTGGAGGATCTTTCACAACCTTCAGATAGAGCTACAAGCTTGAGACAGATTCTAGAAGGTCTTGGAATTGGAATGTCCCAGGAGTCGACAGAGAATCAGTCATCTGAAAGACAAGAAGCTGAAGAACCATCTCACCTTGATCATGAGGGAGGGAATGGAATTGAGCCGGATGAGAATCAAGAGTTTGTGGATCATCCTGATCAAGGTGGAGCTGAACCAAGAAATGAAGAGCTTAATGAGTTACCAGAACAAGGAGAAGTGGAAGCAACTGAAGTAGAAGCACCGGAGCAAGCACCAGCTGAGGTACCATTGAGGAGAAGCACACGGCTGAAGAGGGATGCTTCCAACTGGGTAAACACGAGAGTGTACTACAATGCCCAGGCTGTGGAGCATCCTTCTCAAGCTGTGTGTCATTGCCTGTTATCCAAAGGAGCATTGCGCATTCATGATGAGCCTAGACGAAAGTAGTGTACCAAGATCATATGAAGAGGCAATGCTGTAAGAATAGACAGATTATGGTGTGTGAGTGTTGTTGAGAACAGAGAGTGGTCGGATTGAAAGAGAACAGAGTGAAGACAGTAAGTGAGAGAATTAAAGAGACTGCAATGGAGCAAAAGAGAGATTAAGTGAGATTTGAGAGAGTATGAGAGAGATTCTTGTAACCAGAGATTAGGGAGAGTATAAGAGACTTGAGAATGGTGAAGAAGAAAGGGGAACTCCCCCATTCAGCTTAATTTCGTAATGGTTACAATGGGGTGGCTTTAAAGCCTTTACAACAAGACAAACAAGACAATAAACAAAGAATATTTCAGGGAATGAATAAATAATATTATCCTGGGCAAATCAGAAGGGCAGACTGGCTGGAGAGAGAGAATGGCACGTCCAGCATGAGAGAAAGTGACATATCCTAACAGCTCTTTGGTCCTTAAGCTGGCATGTGACTTCTGATCTGATTTGAATTCAAACTTGATGTCTAGGCGCCAATTTGCACACATCACTTTCTGAAGAAGATTCTTGGCGCCAGGGACTCCCTCCCTATCTTTGCACCAACATGATTCGTACTCTCTTGCACAGATTTTGCACATCTCTTCTTTTTGGGTGATTCAAGGCAGTCCCGGACATTGCACATTTCATGATCTTCCATGTGCATTCTCAAGGCTTCTCTTGCACTCACTTTCAGCTTGCGCTTCTTGCTTCTTCATTCCAACACTCCCCCTCAAGCTTGACCATATGAGATCCTTGGACAAGCTTGGAACCTTGAAGAAGCTCCCTCATTAAAAACCTTAGCAAGAAAACCCATTGGGACAAAACTTGCTAAGGGAAAAAGAGTGGAGTTTCCACAAAGCTTAGGGATTGGCCAGTGAGCCTAAGGAACTTCAGATTCATCATGGTGGAGTCCTTAGGCTCTGGATCGTGGCCTAATAGGTATAGCAAGTATGAATCACCATAACTTGCTATCCTTGAGCACAAGTAGCCGGCTGGATCATTTTGTGTCCGGTTTAGGGTCTCCCCCTCTCAACTGGCTTCAAGCCACCTTAGGAAGGCAAGGAAACGACCAGACCATCTTCTCTGAACCCCCAGCAAAGTTACTTGTTCTTTAGAACTTGGCTTGACCTCTTCATGGAACCATAGACTCGGTTAGGATCTCCCCCTCTCGACTGACTTCTTTGGCCATCTTAGAAATGCTAGGACATGACCGGATCATCATCATCATCTTCAGTGAGGCTCAAGCTTATTTTGGTACCTGATGCATCATTTCAAAAGTGCATCAGTTCTTAAGGAAATGCACTCATCACATCAAACTCAATAATAGTTTAAGTATAAGGACAATCATGAATGTATTGAGATGAGTTTAAGGTGCTTCCCTTTATAAGAATGGCCAGGAGTGGACTCCAATTGAATCCACACTTGGTAAGACACAGTCCGGATTATGGAAGTTCAATCACACACTTGGAACTGAGCTTCTTTGACCCGGTTGGTACTGAGTAATGCAAGAGTGAATCCACCACTTGCAAACTCCAATTTTGATCAGAGGTGAGGCAATGAACGACTTGGATTGGCGCCAGTTGCTTCACTGTCAAATCACCTTTGAGCTTCTTCTTATGACCTGAGCTTGTCTCCCCCTTTCTTTTGGCTTCTTGCCTCCATTTAAGGGTTGAGACAAAGCTTTTCTTTGTTCATGAGCTCAATAGGTACCTGATTCAATCATCCAAAAATTGCATGTATCAATTCTCAAGGGGCAAACCTATTCACACATAAGAATAATAATGGTTTTAGGTACTTCCCTTGCATCAGTTTGTTGAATGTTGGTGAGGATTGCTAAGCACTTGAATCCTCCACGCCATTCCTTCTCTCAACCAGCCTTTGCATTTTTCTCTTGAAGTTTCAGCATGTAGGGAAGCTCAGCACTTTTCAACTCCATAATTTGCCACCATCATGTGATTGCTTAGCCAAGAATTTCCCTGATTGAATACTCCTTGAGTCCTTGAATATAGCTGGTCAGAGTGGTGGGGTGTGCCAGCTTCTTCAGACTGATCACTTAGGCCCCTCCTTATTAAATCGCCATGCAACCTCTTCTTCTTGATCATCTATTTTGACACATAGATGTTGCTGGCCTTCTATGAGGAAAAGAGACACTTAGGAGCTTCATGGATCTTCTGGTAGCTCACTGATTCCCCTCCTCAAGCTTGGCTGAGTATAGGGACAAGCTTGAATGTGAGCTTCAATGAGTTTTGAAACTGGGAGCACAACAATACCAACATCTGCGCTTAAGCCAACCAGTTCACTATCTTCCAGGAGCACAACAATACCAACATCTGCGCTTAAGCCAACTGGATCACCATTTTCCTTCAGCTCTAATGTCTTTAGGCCACCAGTCTCCCCATGACTTAGGTGATGACCTTCCTTATGAGTCTCTTGAACCAGGAGCACAACAGCTCCTACGCCTGCGCTTAAGCCAACTGGTTCTACTCACAAGGTATCTTTACATGGTCAGGACTAAACACCTTGATCCATGCCTCTGACCACCGGCCACTCTTGGCTTAGTGATGGCCTTTTCTCTTGAGTGCACCTCCTGTACATCCTCTTGGCATCAGGTAAGTCACTTCTGAGCAGTTTCTCCAATTCTCCAACATCCTTTCTATCTTCAGGGTAGGAAATGGGCAGACACATAGATAGGATTTGGGACTGGGCAATCTCCACGTTCAGGAATATCCATCTTGGGAGGCTCTGTAAAACGTGGGCAATGCCTTCTTCTTTGTCTTAGTTTGATGATGGACAGAGATCACCTCTTGTGTACCTGAAACATCACTCAAACTCCAGCAAGAATCAGACCACACACACTAGGATCAGCCCTTGATAATTCACCAAGTCTGATCCCAATGTTTTAAAAATAAATATGCAATGAACAGAATCTAAACAACTCATTCAGTTCAACTCCATGCATACTAACATCAAACTGCTCAGGTATGATAACTCATCAATAACAAGGCAATTAGGCTCTTTTTATGAATTTTAAAGACAATAAACAGAGACTAAACAACTCATCTAATCATCTTGAACAAATATATAATGCAATACAAGATCAGGAGGCTCTCCTAGACCTTTATCAATGCAACAAGACAATGACAGTAGCTAACCAATCGCCTAGCACAATACAAACAGAAACAATTAATCTAGGACAGGAACTAAACAATACCATGCTAGACAACTCCTAGAAATAATTTAAGAAACAGAGCAACACACACAATTTAAGTATCATGGGACAGAAACTAGGTTCAACAACTCTAGCAACTTGAACCTGTCCCAAGGATACCAAACACACCACTCAACACAACCAGACATAACTACTCAAGCTCTTATTAAAGGTAGGAGGTTAACTTACACAAACAAGGAACCTGAGCTGGTTCCTTGAACCTCCAAGGCACACTGTTCACTTGAACTTGACAGATTTGGAGTTTGGGATCTCTACCCCACGCCATTTCCTTGTGTGTGCTTTCCCTTTAGACCACTCATGCTTAAGACCCCTCCTTTCTTCCTGATTACCAGGCGCCACCTTCTGGCACACAGTGAGAGACTCCATTTTGGGAAGAACTTGAAAATCACTTGTACAGACTTGGTTTGGAGCATTGCTTGCCAAACAGCTCCAAAACCTTCTTTCTCCAAGAGATCTCTTCAGGCTGAACAGGAGAAAGGATGATAGACCTTGGGAAGTCTCTGGACACGCCATGTTTAGTCTTCTTCCTCTTGAAGAGATTGAACAGCTGGCTGGACAGAAACTCTCCAATGATTTGAAATAACAATGAGGATGAGCCTATGCTTGAATTGTGGAAGCTTGAGTTTCAGATACTAAAGACCTCCTTTATCTTGAGTTCTGGTGAGTCTCTTCCCTCCTGGAAAAGCTTTAGACCAGAGGATACAAGGATGAACAGAAACAGAGATTTTTGAAGAGAAGTATGAACTGTAACAGATTTGCGGAAGCTTTATGGATTCTCAGGAGCTTGGAGCTCTGATACCATGTAAGAATAGACAGATTATGGTGTGTGAGTGTTGTTGAGAACAGAGAGTGGTCGGATTGAAAGAGAACAGAGTGAAGACAGTAAGTGAGAATTAAAGAGACTGCAATGGAGCAAAAGAGAGATTAAGTGAGATTTGAGAGAGTATGAGAGAGATTCTTGTAACCAGAGATTAGGGAGAGTATAAGAGACTTGAGAATGGTGAAGAAGAAAGGGGAAACTCCCCCATTCAGCTTAATTTCGTAATGGTTACAATGGGTGGCTTTAAAGCCTTTACAACAAGACAAACAAGACAATAAACAAAGAATATTTCAGGGAATGAATAAATAATATTATCCTGGGCAAATCAGAAGGGCAGACTGGCTGGAGAGAGAGAATGGCACGTCCAGCATGAGAGAAAGTGACATATCCTAACAGCTCTTTGGTCCTTAAGCTGGCATGTGACTTCTGATCTGATTTGAATTCAAACTTGATGTCTAGGCGCCAATTTGCACACATCACTTTCTGAAGAAGATTCTTGGCGCCAGGGACTCCCTCCCTATCTTTGCACCAACATGATTCGTACTCTCTTGCACAGATTTTGCACATCTCTTCTTTTTGGGTGATTCAAGGCAGTCCCGGACATTGCACATTTCATGATCTTCCATGTGCATTCTCAAGGCTTCTCTTGCACTCACTTCTCAGCTTGCGCTTCTTGCTTCTTCATTCCAACAAATGCTACATCAAGATTGGAAGGAATCTGTTGGAGATGAGGCAAATGCCATGATAAAGAATGACACTTGGTTTGAAAGTGAGTTGCCAAAAGGAAAGAAGGCAGTAACCAGCAAGTGGATATTCACCATTAAGTATCTACCTGATGGAACCATTGACAGAAAGAAGACAAGACTGGTGGCTAGAGGATACACTCAAAATATGGGGAAGACTACATTGATACCTTTGCCCCTGTTGCTAAGCTACATACAATAAGAATTGTATTGTCTCTTGCTGTGAACCTTGAGTGGGAGCTTTGGCAGATGGATGTGAAGAATGCATTTCTTCAGGGAGAACTAGAAGATGAAGTGTACATGCATCCACCACCGGGTCTTGAACATCTTGTGAAACCAGGGAATGTATTGAGACTCAAGAAGGCAATCTATGGGTTGAAGCAATCACCAAGAGCATGGTACAACAAGCTGAGTACTACTCTGAATGGCCGTGGGTTCAAGAAGTCAGAGTTGGATCACACCCTCTTCACCCTCACTACACCTTCAGGTATCATCTGTCTACTCGTATATGTTGATGACATTATGATATGATCATGGACCAGCCAGCTGATGGAGATAGAGATGGCGAGTTTAGAGATGAACCAGCTAAAGAAGATGAGGTCTTATCCATTCCTAAAGGTCCCATGACTCGAGCCAGAGCTAGGAAACTCAAAGAAGCTATTGGAGGACTAATCAGGAAGTCCTTGGAGCAAGAAGAATGTCTTGGAGGAAGCTTGATACTTCAAGATACGCTTATCACCATTCAAGCCATCTTACCATCAAGTTGAGTATCATCTAGGCTAGCAAGCTATGTGTGCTCTTTTCCTATCATTGTTTTTGTCCCATTGGGTTTTGCAATGATAGGTTTTTAACGATTATGTTACTCTCTCTCTAGTCTCTCTCTTGTTCATCATGGATCATACTTAATCTCTCCATTTCTTTCACAATCTCTTCTAAACTTCTCTTAATCTCTTACCAAATCTCTCTTAATCTCTCAATACCTATTCTAATCTCTAAAATCTCACCAGGTTCATCAGAACCTGAGCTGAGCTTCCGCAAATCCACAGCTCTCATCTCAGCTCAAACCAAACCCTTGAAGACATTACCAGCCGAGTTCAGTTCTTGAAGAAGAAAGAAGCTTGAAGCATGGAGTGTTCTCCTTATCTCTCAACCGTGCCTGTCTTTACCTGATGGAGAGTGTCTCTTTGGAAGCAGAGGAGGATGGAGAGGCGTCATGAACCTCAAGCCAAAGCTCCTTGTCCAAGAGCTTATCACATCCGGATACAAGAAAGATGAAGCTAAGAGAAGCCGGTTTGAAGTATGAAGAAAGGAGGGGTCTTTGGGTGTGAGAAACAAGAAGGAGGCCATGGACTGAAGGATAAGGAGTTGGGTGACGATCCAGACTCTTGAATCCAACCATATCATGGCCAGATTGCCTTTGGAGGCTTAAGGAACCAACCTGGTTCCTTGTGTAAGCGATTCTTTAAACCCTTCTTGATATTGAGCTTGTGTTGTGACTGTGCCTGGTTATTGTGATGTGTATTGATTGAAAAACCTGAGGATAATGTGTGATTGCTAAATATAATTAGTTGAATCTGTCCCAGGATGCTTTAAAGGCTTGTTTAGTGTTTAAAGAGTAAAATGCTTGCTTCTGTTAAGTAATGAGTTTGCTAAAGGTGAAATGATATTGTTTGAAGCTCATGAACTGAAACAGATTGAAAGTAATGCATTGTCTGATGATAAGTGATGATAGTAATGCTTAGCCTAAGTTATAAATGAATGTGTGATGGATTGTATTGTTGTATTCATGAATTAAAACTGATTAAGGTTAGTGCATACTGTCAAATGGCTGTCTTACATTAAAGCATTAGATTCATGTCTAAATGCTGAGTAAAGAAGCTTTAAAAATTGCCTAAGTAGCTTGTATTGAATCTGTTAGGATCATGCTAGTGCTTAGAGAGTTTGCTTGCAAAGATTAGAACTTGAAAATGTCTAGTTTAATCTGTTGCATTGCTTAAAGACATTGGTGTTCAAACTTGATGATGCATCAAGGGTTGACCCAATGCACTTGTGTCTTATCTTTGCTGGAGTTTGAGTGATGTTTCAGGTTCACTAGAGGTGTTCTTGGTTCACCATCCATCCGAGTTGAAAGAGGAAGACTTTGCCCATTGTGTGGAGCAATGGAGAGTTGAGAAAGAAGTGGTGATGCGCCACTGGTGTGAAGTCTCACTGAAGCTCACTTGCAAGCTTGGACCTATACTCAATCCAAGCTTGAGGAGGGGAGTTTAGTGAGCTTCCAAGCGATCCAAGAAGTCCATTGCAACCATCTGAAGAAGGAGCCATCCGGGCTTAGGCTGTGGTGAGTCTATTCAAGAGAGTACTCAAACTAAGACAGAGTACTCTTGGCTGTGAGAAGATGAAGGCAACTCTATCAAGGCGGCTTCTAGTGTGAAGTGATTGGAGAGATAGCTGAAGCTTCCACAAGCATTCCATGAAGATGGCAAGATCAGAAGAGAAGCGGCAATGGTGTGTGTGTGAGGATCATGAAGCAATCCATTCAAGCTTGTTCCTGTGAGAGTCTCAAGCTTGAGGGGGAGTGTTGAAGCTTACATGATCCAAGAGAGCTTGGTGATTACTCTAGAAGAAGAGGAAGCAGCCAAGACTCAGTAAGAGAAGTTGTATCTCCAAGAAGAGGCTGATCTGATGTGTCCGAGAACTTCAACCTAACAAGAGGTTAGGTGAAAGGGGGAAAGATCAAGATCAGGCAGTAAGGAGAGTACAAGGCGTGGGGTGAATGAAGAGGCCATGATCCAGAGTCTTTGTGTCCCTTACATTGTTGGTAAGGCACAAAGACTCACTGGCCAATCCCTAAGCCTTGGAGACTTTACTCTTTTTCCCTCATCAAGGTTTTGTCCCAAAGGGTTTTCCTTGGTGAGGTTTTTAATGAGGAAGTTCTTCAAGGTTCCAAGCTTGACTTAAAATCAGCTAGAGTCAAGCTTGAGGGGGAGTGTTAACTTGAAGAGAAGAAGTGGAGAAGCAAAGGTGATGAGTTGAGTTGGTACTTGTGCAAAGACATGGCAAGATCTTCAGAGATTGTATGTTAAGGCTTTGGGAGAGTCTTAAGGCTTCAGAAGTGGTCTGATGAGTGTGCAAAGATAGGGTTAAGTCCAGGAGGGACTTAGACACCATTTAGAGAAGATTTGGGTCAGACAGTAACTCCAAAGTTACCACAGTAACTTTGGAGAGTTACCACAGTAAGATTGGAGAAGTTTGGGCAAGTTGGTGTAAAAGTGAATAGTGAATCACTAGTCACTATTCAGGTTGACTATTCACTATTTGGGTCACTATTCAGGATGTGAAGAGTGTGCATAGTATATGGATAAGGCACCAAGGTTTGAATCTAGTCAAAGGGAATCAAGAAGATGCTTTGTGGAGGCAAACAACCAATGGGAGCTTCCTTGTGTGTGATTGGCTAGTTCTGGTCTTCGACAGGCTGTCTCTTGCTGTAAAGAGAAGGGAGCCACGACCATGAACCTGGACAGATGCATGGGAAGATTAGTAGGAGCCTAAGGAGAGCCAATCACAAGCAAGGTGATATGATCATGGACCAGCCAGCTGATGGAGATAGAGATGGCGAGTTTAGAGATGAACCAGCTAAAGAAGATGAGGTCTTATCCATTCCTAAAGGTCCCATGACTCGAGCCAGAGCTAGGAAACTCAAAGAAGCTATTGGAGGACTAATCAGGAAGTCCTTGGAGCAAGAAGAATGTCTTGGAGGAAGCTTGATACTTCAAGATACGCTTATCACCATTCAAGCCATCTTACCATCAAGTTGAGTATCATCTAGGCTAGCAAGCTATGTGTGCTCTTTTCCTATCATTGTTTTTGTCCCATTGGGTTTTGCAATGATAGGTTTTTAACGAGGCCATAGTCTTGCTATCTTATCACCTAGTTGATACTCTCGGACCAAACCACATGAAGAACCTTATGCTATCTTTACTTCTAAGTATTTATGTCTTTCATTTTCGAAAACTCTATCTAAGTTGTGTCTTTACTTCTACATTAATTGGAGGAGCCTGTTCCTTTAATTTCGAAATGCTTGGAGCCTGTTCCAAGCCTTTCACTATATATATGTGTAACTCGGCAACCCTAGCATCTATCAAGTTTTCTTTCATTTAAACCTTTGTGTTTTCTTCTCCCTTGCTTTCACGAGTTAAGAGAGTGTCTGGTGAGTAGTATCCAGTCTGTTGGTGTGTAATATCCAACGCCCAAGGGCTTTAGAAAGGTGTGTCATATCCGATCTAAGCCTAGGAGTATCAAGTAATAGTCTTATAGGATTTATGTGAGAGTTTAAGGAAGATTTGTGAAGAGATTAGAGAAGAACTAGGTTGAACCGTGAGAGAGAGAGAGAGATTGACAAAGAGAATAATAGAGAACTCTTTTCCCTTGAATAATTTGTTTATGGGAACAACCCATTTATAGAATTCATACAGCAAGATGTCGACATTAAGAAACAATAAACAAAGAAGTTAAGACAGAGGAGAGATGGGCAAAGTGGTCCTGGATAGTGACAGGTCCTAACGGGTGGGAAGACTTTGAATCCTTAACCAGACCCGTGACCTGCACTCTCAACGGTTCCCCACTTCCCTTAGGCGATTCCAAACATTCTTCTTGCCTTCTTCTCTTCTACATCAGTCACTCTTATGTCTTGCTCTCCAAGGTAGGGTTGTCTTGTACGGACAGACTTGTCTAGCAAGGTAAGTTGAGTGATTGCTTGATCCGGATGTAATTGTTCCCCTCTTGCTTCTTACTTCATTCTCCTCTCTTTATTGCTTCATGTCAACACTCCCCCTCAAGCTTGACAGTGGTGATTGTCAAGCTTGGAAACCATGAAGCATTCCCTCATTAAAACCTTTACTTGGAAAAACCACTTGGGATAAAAACCAAGCAAAGGAAAAAGAGTAGAATACTCCATGGTGAGGGGATTATTGACATGGGAGGTTTATGAGTCCAAGTCTTGGAAGAATGGACTCACAAACTTTGCTACTGGCCGCCTTGGTGAAGATGTCAGCCAGCTGATCCTCACTTCTTGTATAACATGGGAGAATCACTTGCTGCTCTACTGCTTGTCTTACCTTGTGGCAGTCCACTTCTATGTGTTTTGTCCTCTCATGGAAGACTGAGTTGGATGCAATGTGTATTGCGGCTTGGTTGTCACAATGCATGGTCATGGGAGTTTTGATCTCAATTCCCAAGTCGCCTAGAAGCCCTTTTATCCAGATAAGCTCACTGGTTAGCTTCCTCATTGATCTGTACTCTGCTTCTGCACTAGAGCAAGACACTACCTTCTGTTTCTTGCTCTTCCAAGTGACCAGATTTCCTCCAATGAATGTACAATAGCCGGTGGTTGATCTTCTGTCTATTCTGTCCCCAGCCCAATCTGCATCACAGTATCCTATCACCTCAGTGTTCTTGTTGCAAGCCATCCATACACCCTGACCTGGTGCCTCTCTCAAGTATCTTAGTATCCTCTCCACCATGTTCCAGTGATGAACCTTGGGAGTTTGCATATGTTGGCTTACTTGATTAACTGCAAAGCACACATCTGGCCGAGTGATGGTTAGATAGATCAGCTTCCCAACCATCCGTCTATATTGTTTGACATCTTCAAATGGAGTATCTTCATACTCCCCCTCTCGCAATACCTTGTAACCTTCTTCAAGTGGTGTCTTGGCTTGTCTTCCTCCAAGATCTCCTGCCTCCTTTAAGATGTCCAGGGTATACTTTCTTTGGGACATGAACAATCCTTCCTTTGATCTGCACATCTCAATGCCGAGGAAGTACTTCAGTTCTCCTAGGTCTTTGATATCAAATGCGGCTTTAAGAAAGGTCTTGGTTGAACTGATCCCCTCCTTGTCACAACCAGTGATGATGATATCATCCACATAGACTAGAATCACAACAATCCCTTGCTTGCTGGTGAGAGTGAAGAGTGTGTGATCCGCTTGAGACTTCACAAAGCCTCTCCCATTCAGTGTAGTGCTCAGCTTGTGATACCAAGCTCTTGGTGATTGTTTCAAACCATATATGGCTTTTCTGAGTCTGAGTACATTCCCTGGTTTCACCATCTCTTCCATTCCCGGCGGTGGTCTCATATATACCTCATCTTCTAGTTCACCTTGCAAGAAGGCATTCTTCACATCCATTTGCCAAAGATCCCACTCTTGATTTACTGCCAATGAAAGGATAATCCGGATTGTGTGAAGCTTGGCCACTGGTGCAAAGGTGTCTAGATAGTCTTCTCCATAAACTTGTGTGTATCCTCTTGCTACCAATCTGGTCTTTTTTCTTTCTGGCTTTCCATTTGCAAGATACTTGATAGTGTGTATGAGTCTGCTGGTCACGGCTTTCTTTCCTTTTGGAAGCTCTGTCTCATACCAGGTGTTGTTCCTCTCCATGGCTCCCATTTCATCATTCACTGATTCCCTCCATTCATCATCTTCCATAGCTTCTGCATATGTTCTTGGTATCCATTCCTGATCCAATGAGCCCACAAAGGCTTGATGTTCTTCTGGATAGTGAGCTAGGGAGCACACGCCACTGGGTGGGTGAGCTACTGCCTCTGCATTGAAGTAGACTCTGGTGTTGTTCCAGTTTGAAGCCGGCTTCTTGATCCTAGTACTTCTCCTAAGTACTGGCTGATCATTTTCATTCTGAGTGCCTTCTCCACCTTCCAAGTTCTGATTCTGATCCTCCACTTCCTCCTCTTGGTCATGGTGCTCTTCTTGATCATGAACTTCCTCAGATACAGGTGGTTCACCCTGATTTCCCCCCTCAGGATCAAGGGGAGCAGCTTCTTGGATCTCAACTTCATCTGTAGTTGTCTCGGTTTGCTCTTCAGACCGGCTTGATCCTCCCACATTATCTGATCCTGCTTGTCCCGGCTCTTCCATAGGTAAGCTGACCCCAAGTCTCCTCATGACTTGTCTGAGATTGGCTGCTCTATCTGATGCGGATTGAGACAAGTTCTCCAGCTCATTCCAATCCTTGTTGTTGTAGTACCCTCTGGTTTCTACAAACTTCACATCTCTAGATACCAAGACTCTCCTAGTCTCTGGTTCATAGCACTTATAGCCCTTCTGGTTTGGTGAATACCCAATGAACATAGCTCTTGTGCTCTTAGCCTCCAGTTTGTTCCTCAGTTCTCCTGGTTTCAAAACAAAACAAAGGCACCCAAACACACGCATATGATCAATAGATGGTTTAGCTTTGTTCAATACCTCAAATGGAGAGCAGTCTTGTAGAACTCTGGTAGGAATGCGGTTGATCAGGTAGCATGCAGTTAGGACCGCATCACCCCAAAAGCTCTTTGGGACACTAGTATGGAACATCATGCTCCTAGTGACCTCCATGAGATGCCTGTTCTTCCTCTCGGCCACACCATTTTGTTGGGGAGTGTATGGACAGCTGGTTTGATGAATCACACCTTGTTTGGCTAGATGAGCTTTGAATGCATTGCTGGTGTACTCTCCTCCATTATCTGATCTCAAAATCTTAACTTTGGCATTATAATGGTTAGAGACATATGTTTCAAAGTTTATAAATGCATCTAAGACCCTATCCTTTGATTGTAAGAGAGTGATCCATGTGTACTTGGATTTCTCATCAATAAAGGTCACAAAATACTTGTGATGTTCTCTAGAAATACATGGAGCTGTCCATACATCCGAGTGGATTAAATCAAAGCAGTGTTCATAGATTGTACTAGACTTGGGAAATACAGTTTTGCAATGTTTTCCTAAGATACAAGCTTCACAATCTTGCTGGAATGAAATACTAGGCAACATGATGTTCAAGGCACGAGAATGAGGATGTCCTAATCTAGCATGCCACATTACATCTTTAGGGAAATTAAAACTTGAATTGAAAGCAACAGATAGATCGGATGCAAGCTTAGTGTCTTCTAGCAAGTACAGGTTTCCCTTGCTCACACCTTTGCCAAGCAACCTACATGAGTCAATATCCTGAAAGTAGACATCATCAGGCGTAAATATAACATTGCAATTCAAGTCATTGGTCACCCTTTTCACAGATAATAGATTAGAAGTGAAACTAGGCATGTAGAAAGCTTTGGATTCTTTCTCAAATAATTTAAGTTCCCCTATGCCTTTAATTGGAACCTTGTTACCATCAGCTATCATAACATTTCCTACTGCAGGAGTGATATTTTTAATCAAATTTAAATCACTAATCATGTGATGAGAGGCTCCTGAGTCTATGACTAAGGGTTTAACTCTATCAGATTCATGAGCAACTTGAAACGCCGTGAATAAACTCCTAGGCAATTGATATGATGCACTAAGGGAGGAACCAAGAGTTTTACCAGACTCCTTGAGAGCTTTGATGAGTGCCTCAATGTCAGATTTCTTGATGGACTCATCCTGGTTTCCCTTGCCCTCATGAGTGCGGTAGGCCGTGGAAGCTTCTCCTACATCACCTGAGTAGTTTGCCCGACCATCAGTTTTGAACTTAGCCGGTTTGAGGTGTGGGTGAAGTATCCAGCACTTGTCCTTGCCGTGACCCTTCCTCTTGCAATGATCACACACCCACACTTTCTTTTCCTCCGGCTTGTAGTACCCTTTGTTGGCTACTCCGGCAGGTTTGCTCTCGGCTCCTTCAGCTTGATTGGCCATCACTAGCTCTCCCTTTCTCTTAAAGAGACCCACTGAGCCGTGCTCCTTCTGAATCTCAGCACACACTTCATCTAGAGATGGAAGCTCCTTGTTCCTCAGTATGTGCCTAATAAGGTCATCATACCCTGGGTTGAGAGTGAGCAGCAAGGCAAAGACCTTATCTTGCTCCCTTCTTTCATGTAGAACATCCGGATCAACTGTTGCGGGTCTGAGCATCTCTAGCTCAGCCCATAGAGACCGGAACTTCCCAAAATGAGCATCAAAGTCTGTGTCCTCTTGACTTAGAGAATTGATTGCTCCTTTTACTTCATACACCTTGCTGATGTTGGATTTGTTGGCATACACCTTCTTGAGAGTATCCCACAGCTCCTTGGAAGTTTCACAGAATGCATAAGCCTCTTGGAGAGAAGGGGCGAGGCTATTCTGGATGATAGACAACACCATGAGGTCCTCCTGACCTTTCTTCTTATCCCCAGCATCCGCAACCACCACTTCTTTGCCATCCTCTCCTAGGACAGTCTTCTTGGTGGGGCGGCCTTCTTCAACAATCTCCCAAAGACCTCTGCCTCCGAGAGCTGTTTTGGCAAGTCTTGCCCATGTCAGGTAGTTAGGACCCTTGAGAGTAACTGGTATCATTACCATCTTTGGGTTCTCGGAGGTATCCATCAAGAGAGAAAGAGAAACGAAAGTTTTGGATGAACTTTGCTACTTTTGGCAAATTCTGGAAATGAGATTGAAGAACACCTCAAGAACAGGATGAACTTTGCCAAAAATAGAAATAAAACACAGAGAGTTCGCGGAAGAAAAAGAGATTTAGGTCTCAAGAGCACAGCTGCTCTGATACCATAATAGTCTTATAGGATTTATGTGAGAGTTTAAGGAAGATTTGTGAAGAGATTAGAGAAGAACTAGGTTGAACCGTGAGAGAGAGAGAGAGATTGACAAAGAGAATAATAGAGAACTCTTTTCCCTTGAATAATTTGTTTATGGGAACAACCCATTTATAGAATTCATACAGCAAGATGTCGACATTAAGAAAACAATAAACAAAGAAGTTAAGACAGAGGAGAGATGGGCAAAGTGGTCCTGGATAGTGACAGGTCCTAACGGGTGGGAAGACTTTGAATCCTTAACCAGACCCGTGACCTGCACTCTCAACGGTTCCCCACTTCCCTTAGGCGATTCCAAACATTCTTCTTGCCTTCTTCTCTTCTACATCAGTCACTCTTATGTCTTGCTCTCCAAGGTAGGGTTGTCTTGTACGGACAGACTTGTCTAGCAAGGTAAGTTGAGTGATTGCTTGATCCGGATGTAATTGTTCCCCTCTTGCTTCTTACTTCATTCTCCTCTCTTTATTGCTTCATGTCAACATCAAGGAGCCTTTCCGCAGCCTCTTGTGTCACCATTCGATCCACAACCTTGATAAACTTGAGTCTTTGATTCGTTTATGCAAGGATCTATCCAAACCATCCAGAGAAGGGTCCTAGGATCTCATTAAGTGGTATCAGAGCACTCTGGAAGGGGAGTTTCGATTTCTCTTTTGCGATTTCTTAAGATCTACTCTTTGTCGATTCATATTTTGTTGATCAATCGGTTCTTGTGTGTTTATTCTCATTTGATCTGCTTGTTTCATTATCAGGATTGCTAGATCTGATTGTTTCGTATCTCATATTGATAGATCTAAGAATTTCGATCAAGTTTTGAACAAAAACCTTTTCACATTCTTGTCGATTACGTTATCGTTTTACTTGATCCGAAAGTTTCTTGTGATTGTGTGACTCGATCTGTTGTTAAGATCATAGATCAGGATTTGATTACCTCATTTCATCATCCGTTGAATCTGATCTGTTAGTGTTTCAATTTCGAAAGATAGAATTCAAATCGTCGCGTGTTGATCAAGTATCTTCATTTGCCGCTTTGTTTGAAAAACCTTGTTTCCTTATTTGAATCTTGAGTTCTGAATTCTTTTGAACTACTTACTGGTTCAAGTTTTTCGTGTATCAGGAAGCAATGGGGTCTGAGGAAGATGATGAAACCTTTGTGCGAAGGAATAGGTTGCTGCAAGAAGCAATCACCAAACAAGTGATGGAAGCGATGGTGAAGTTACTGGAAGAGAAATATGATCAGAGACCGCATGATGGGCAAGGACAAGCATCTGGTTCAAGACATGAGCCAAGAAGAAACAGACAAGGTCAGCGTGAGCATGCTGGATCAGAAGAGACTGATAACTTCTATGAGAGAAGTAGCCATAGCTCCGGTTCAAGACGTAGCAGTAGAAGATCTCGACGTGATCATGAGGGCCGGAGGCATAGACGCAATGAGCTATCAGGATTAAAGCTTAAGATCCCTCCTTTCCATGGTAAAGCTGATCCAGATGCCTATCTTGAGTGGGAGAAGAAGATCGAACTCGTGTTCAACTGTCAGCATTACTCAGAGACTAAGAAGATTCAAGTAGCTGCTACCGAGTTCAATGACTATGCATTGAGCTGGTGGGATCAGTTGGTTACAAACAAGAGGCGCAATGGTGAATTTCCCATTGAAACATGGGCAGAGATGAAAGCTGTGATGCGCAAGAGGTTTGTACCAAGCCATTATCACCGTGATCTTCATCAAAAGCTGAGACTACTCACACAAGGATCAAAGTCTGTAGAGGAATACTTTCAAGAGATGGAGTTGCTTATGCTAAGAGCTTGTGTATCTGAGGACAGTGAAGCAACCATGGCACGATTTCTTGGTGGACTCAACCGTGAGATACAAGATAGAGTGGAGATGCAACACTACTTGGAAATAGAGGAGATGCTACACAAAGCTATCTTGGTGGAACAACAAGTTAAGAGAAGAAGTCATGCGCGTGGCAGCTATGGTTCCAATAGATACCAGACCTCTAAGGAAGATAAGCCGAGCTATCAAAAGGAGAGCAAGCCACAGCCAAAAGAAGAAGCCAAGTCTAGTAGCATCTACAACAAAGATAAGGGGAAAGTGGAAGCTACAAGCTCGCGTGCAAGAGATGTGAAGTGTTTTAAGTGCCAAGGACGTGGTCACTATGCTAATGAGTGTACCAATAAACGTGTGATGATCCTTCATGCTAATGGAGAGTATGAATCTGCTGATGAGGAGACAGAGGCCGAAGAAGATCACAGTTCAGAAGAGGAGTATGTTGCCAATCCGGTCGCTGGAAGGTTGCTAGTTGCTAGAAGAACCTTGAGTCTTCAAAGCAAGACCGAAGAAATGGAGCAAAGAGAGAATCTCTTCTATACTAGATGTCTAGTGCAAGGAAAGGTCTGTAGTCTTATTGTGGATGGAGGCAGTTGTGTCAACGTTGCGAGTGAGACTATGGTTAAAAAGTTGGGTTTAAGGGTCCAAAAGCATCCTAAACCATATAGACTCCAATGGCTCAATGAAGAGGGCGAGATGAGAGTATCTACTCAGGTTATGGTTCCCTTAGCCATTGGTAAATATGAAGATGAGATTCTTTGTGATGTGTTGCCTATGGAAGCTGGACACATTCTCCTTGGAAGGCCGTGGCAATCAGATAGACGTGTGATACATGATGGGTATGCCAACAAGCACACCTTTGAGTTTAAAGGGAGAAAGACAGTTCTTGTGCCTATGACTCCTAAGGAAGTTCAGATTGATCAGCTTCAGCTACAAAAGAAGAAAGAGATAGATCTTCCCGCTGAATCAACAAAGCAACTAAACTTCTATGCCAAGTCTGGTGATGTTAAAAGATCTCTCTGCTCTAATCTTCCTATCCTTTTGTTTATCTATAAGGAATCCCTCTTGACTACTACTAACATTGCACCGGAGTATCCGAGTGAACTTGTCAATCTCTTACAGGAATATCAAGATGTTTTTCCAGAAGATAGTCCCAATGGACTACCACCAGTGCGAGGGATTGAGCACCAAATTGATTTTGTGCCCGGTTCTACACTTCCCAATAGGCCACCATACAGAACCAATCCGGTGGAGACCAAAGAACTACAAAGGCAAGTGGAGGAACTGATGGAGAAAGGGCATATCCGAGAGAGCATGAGTCCTTGTGCTGTGCCAGTGCTACTTGTGCCCAAGAAAGATGGAAGCTGGCGCATGTGTGTTGACTGCAGAGCCATCAACAATATCACTGTAAAGTATCGCCATCCTATTCCTAGATTAGATGATATGCTTGATGAATTGCATGGTTCTTGCATATTTTCTAAGATTGATTTGAAAAGTGGATACCATCAGATTAGGATGAAAGAAGGAGATGAATGGAAAACTGCATTCAAAACTAAACATGGTCTATATGAGTGGTTAGTCATGCCATTTGGATTAACCAATGCACCTAGTACATTCATGAGATTAATGAATCATGTTCTTAGATCATTCATTGGCATATTTGTTGTGGTATACTTTGATGACATCCTTGTATACAGTAAGAGCTTTAATGATCATATAGAACATCTTAGAGCTGTTCTTGATGTGCTTAGAAAGGAATCTCTTTTTGCTAACCTTAAGAAGTGTACTTTTGGAACGGATCACTTGGTCTTTTTAGGCTTTATTGTGGGTGCAGATGGGGTTAAAGTTGATCCGGAGAAAGTGAGAGCAATTCAAGAATGGCCAATTCCAAAAACTATAAGTGAAGTAAGGAGCTTCCACGGCCTTGCTGGCTTCTACCGACGGTTTGTGAAAGACTTTAGCACCATAGCAGCCCCATTGACTGAGGTGATCAAGAAAGAAGTTGGATTCAAATGGGGAGAAGCACAAGAACTTGCCTTTCAATGCCTAAAAGAGAAGCTTACTAATGCCCCTCTTCTTATACTTCCTGATTTCAATAAAACGTTTGAAATTGAATGTGATGCCTCAGGAATTGGAATTGGTGCTGTTCTTATGCAGGAGAAGAGACCCATAGCTTATTTCAGTGAGAAGCTTGGAGGCGCCACTCTCAACTATGCAACTTATGATAAGGAATTGTATGCCTTGGTGAGAGCCTTGCAGACTTGGCAGCATTACTTGTGGCCCAAGGAGTTTGTGATACACACGGATCATGAGTCTCTCAAGTACTTGAAAGGACAGAACAAGCTCAGCAAGAGACACGCAAGATGGGTAGAATTCATAGAAACCTTTCCTTATGTCATCAAGTACAAACAAGGTAAAGAAAACATAGTTGCTGATGCACTATCTCGAAGGTATGTTCTCTTGAACACTCTTGATGCTAAGCTATTAGGTTTCGAGCAGATTAAAGAAATGTATGAATCTGATCCAGATTTTAAAGAAGCTTATAACTCTTGTGAGAAATTTGCTGTTGGACATTATTTTAGACATGATGGATTCCTCTTTTATGATAATAGACTGTGTGTGCCTAATTGTTCTTTGAGAGACTTGTTTGTTAGGGAATCTCATGGAGGAAGTCTCATGGGTCACTTTGGTATTGCAAAGACTCTTAAAACTTTGCAGGATCATTTCTTTTGGCCTCGGATGAAAAGAGATGTGGAGAAACTATGTGAGAGATGTGCAACTTGCAAACAAGCCAAGTCTAAGGTTCAGTCTCACGGTTTGTATACTCCTCTCCCTATACCTTATCATCCTTGGAATGACATATCTATGGATTTCATTGTTGGATTGCCTAGAACTAGGACTGGGAAGGATTCTATCTTTGTTGTTGTTGACAGGTTCTCAAAAATGGCACATTTCATAGCATGTCACAAAACTGATGATGCATTGCATGTAGCTAATCTGTTCTTTAAGGAGATTGTGCGTTTACATGGCATGCCTAGAACCATAGTTTCTGATAGAGATACTAAGTTTCTTAGTTATTTTTGGAAAACTCTTTGGTCTAAGCTAGGCACTAAGTTGTTGTTCTCCACTACTTGTCATCCGCAAACTGATGGACAGACTGAAGTAGTTAATAGAACTCTAGGAACACTCTTGCGTGCATTCATTAAAAAGAATCTGAAATCTTGGGAAGACTATCTGCCACATTGTGAATTTGCATATAATCATGCTGTGCATTCTGCTTCTAAGTTTTCACCCTTTGAAATTGTTTATGGGTTCAATCCCACCTCTCCTTTGGATTTAATTCCTTTACCTGAGTGTGAAAGGGTCAGTTTGGATGGCAAAAAGAAGGCAGAGATGGTGAAACAACTCCACGAGCAAGCTAGGCTCAACATTGAAGAGAAAACTAAGCAGTATGTCAAGCATGCCAACAAAGGAAGGCGTGAGATGGTCTTTAAGGAGGGTGATAAAGTTTGGGTTCATTTGAGAAAAGAGAGGTTTCCTAATGAGAGGAAGTCAAAGCTTATGCCAAGAATTGATGGACCTTTTGAGATCACAAAGAAGATCAGCAACAATGCCTACAAGATTGATCTCCAAGGTAAGTATGATGTAAGTAATAGCTTCAATGTTACTGACTTGATCCCTTTTATTGCAGATGAACCTGATTTGAGGTCAAATCCTTTTCAAGAGGGAGGGGATGATATGATCATGGACCAGCCAGCTGATGGAGATAGAGATGGCGAGTTTAGAGATGAACCAGCTAAAGAAGATGAGGTCTTATCCATTCCTAAAGGTCCCATGACTCGAGCCAGAGCTAGGAAACTCAAAGAAGCTATTGGAGGACTAATCAGGAAGTCCTTGGAGCAAGAAGAATGTCTTGGAGGAAGCTTGATACTTCAAGATACGCTTATCACCATTCAAGCCATCTTACCATCAAGTTGAGTATCATCTAGGCTAGCAAGCTATGTGTGCTCTTTTCCTATCATTGTTTTTGTCCCATTGGGTTTTGCAATGATAGGTTTTTAACGAGGCCATAGTCTTGCTATCTTATCACCTAGTTGATACTCTCGGACCAAACCACATGAAGAACCTTATGCTATCTTTACTTCTAAGTATTTATGTCTTTCATTTTCGAAAACTCTATCTAAGTTGTGTCTTTACTTCTACATTAATTGGAGGAGCCTGTTCCTTTAATTTCGAAATGCTTGGAGCCTGTTCCAAGCCTTTCACTATATATATGTGTAACTCGGCAACCCTAGCATCTATCAAGTTTTCTTTCATTTAAACCTTTGTGTTTTCTTCTCCCTTGCTTTCACGAGTTAAGAGAGTGTCTGGTGAGTAGTATCCAGTCTGTTGGTGTGTAATATCCAACGCCCAAGGGCTTTAGAAAGGTGTGTCATATCCGATCTAAGCCTAGGAGTATCAAGGAGCCTTTCCGCAGCCTCTTGTGTCACCATTCGATCCACAACCTTGATAAACTTGAGTCTTTGATTCGTTTATGCAAGGATCTATCCAAACCATCCAGAGAAGGGTCCTAGGATCTCATTACATTATCATAACAGGGAGTGATAAGGCGGGTATAAAAGCCACAAAGGAGTTTTTGAAATCTGTATTTGAAATCAAGGACTTAGGGGAAATGAAATACTTCCTTGGAATTGAGTTGTGTAGATCTAAGGAAGGATTGTTCATTTCCCAAAGGAAGTATACACTTGATCTTTTGAAAGATGCAGGTATACAAGGAGACAAGACAGCAAAGATGCCTCTTGAAGATGGATACAAGGTTCCACGTGAGGGGGAGGTTGAAGATAGCAAGGCCTTTCATGATCCAAAGCTGTACAGGAAGCTAGTAGGGAAGCTCATCTACCTTACAATCACACGACCAGACATATGCTTTGCGGTGAACCAAGTGAGCCAGCATATGCAAGTCCCAAAGGATCATCACTGGCGAATGGTGGAGAGACTTCTCTTGTATCTGAATGGGACGTCAAGCCTTGGAGTGTGGATGGGATGCAACAAGAGCACTGAAGTGGTGGGATACTGTGATGCGGATTGGGCTGGAGATAGAGCAGACAGGAGATCAACCACCGGCTATTGTACATTCATTGGAGGCAACTTGGTGACTTGGAAGAGTAAGAAGCAGAAGGTGGTGTCTTGTTCAAGCGCTGAAGCTGAGTATAGAGCAATGCTGAAGCTTACCAATGAGTTGGTATGGATCAAAGGAATCTTGAAGCACTTGGAGATAGAGCAGGGAACTCCAATGACTATGCATTGTGATAATCAAGCGGCTATACACATTGCGACCAATTCAGTCTTCCATGAGAGAACCAAGCACATTGAAGTTGATTGTCACAAGGTGAGGCAGATGATTGTCTTGGGAGTGATCTTGCCATGCTACACAAGGAGTGAGGATCAACTTGCGGATGTGTTCACCAAGGCTGCAAGACAAAAGACTATGGAGTCCATTCATTCCAGATTGGGGCTCATAGATCTTTCCCAAAGGAGCTGATCCCCTTTGCCATGAGGTCTTCACTCTTTTTCCCTCATCAAGGTTTTGTCCCAATGGGTTTTCCTTGGTGAGGTTTTTAATGAGGGAGATCTCATGGTGGTTCCAAGCTTAACTAAGTTACTAAGTTAAGCTTGAGGGGGAGTGTTAAAATGAGTTGTTCAGTATATGGGGAGATGGCTTAAGGAGTTGAGAGTGTGAGAATGTGGAGGCAAAGGGAAGGAAGGTTAGGGATCGACCAGGCCGTACAAGAGGCCGTACCGGCCGTACCGTCCGTACTGTCCGGGTCGATCCATAACTCGACCAAGAGGGAAGTTACCCGAGTAAGAGAGGTAAACGGCCAAAGGGGTTTTACCTTAGAAGATATGACTGTTTGGATGGATAGAGTGACCGCGGCTTATCCTGACAGTCTGGCACATGCTGTAAAGGCAAAAGGAACCAAGTCCAAGATGCCAAAAGCGTGTGACAGCTCCCATTGGTTAACATTTGAATTAAAGCAACCTTATCCTTGACCACACATGCTTAGCGTTTCCTAATACCCTAATGTCTCTCTCTATATATTGTAAACTCTGTCTTGATTAATGGATAACACGAGTTCATCATAATCTCTCTCTAGTTCATCATGTTTCTCTTCTACATTTCATAAATCATCTCATCTCACTTTAATCTTTCTCTAAATCTCTCAATACCTGTTCAACTCTCTAAAATCATAGTAAGAAGCTTGATTTTGATACATAAAGTAGTGGAGAATCACCAGGAAGCTGAATAAATCTCATAGGAGTTAGGATGAAGAAGCTATCCCACTTTCAAATCAGGTGATCCCAGTTTTCCTGTTTGGGAATATGACAGCTTCTTTGTCATTCTAATCAAACCAGGATGAATCGCGATGTAAGAAGCTTGATTTTGATACATAAAGTAGTGGAGAATCACCAGCAAGTCGAATAAATCTCATAGGAGTTAGGATGAAGAAGCTATCCCACTTTCAAATCAGGTGATCCCAGTTTTCCTGTTTGGGAATATGACAGCTTCTTTGTCATTCTAATCAAACCAGGATGAATCGCGATGTAAGAAGCTTGATTTTGATACATAAAGTAGTGGAGAATCATCAGGAAGCTGAATAAATCTCATAGGATTTAGGATGAAGAAGCTATCCCACTTTCAAATTACATGATCCCAGTTTTCCTGTTTGTATCACTTTTAGTGATGTTTAGAGTGATCTGAGTATTTAGGAAAGATTAGAAGAGATTTAGAGAAGATTAAAGTATGAAATGAGATTAAGAGTCTAAAGAACTAAAGAGAGACTAAGAGAGACTCATAACTTGCTTAATCTTATTAATGAGAGAGTTTACACTTATATAGGAAGCTTAAGACACTAGGGTTTCGATTACATAAAGTAGAAAGCATGTGAGGTCAATAACCAGCTAAGAGCTCATTTGAATCCTTCCAATGAGAGTCTCCACATGTGTAAAGCATCTTTGAATATGCCTTTACCTTTCCAGCCTATGACAGGCTGTCAGACGCGCCTCCCTTATCCTTCTAATGTTCAGCTCAACTTCAGGTTCACGGTAAGTAAGGTAAGGTAACTCCAGCCTATTTACATTTCACCTTGGCCGAGTTACTTCTTGCGGATGGTCGTTGGTACGGCCTGCGTCCGTACTGCTCTCCCTATCCGTACTGTCTGTCCGTACATGCTCCTTCTCTTACTTGCTTATTAACTCCTCAACACTTCTACACCCTCTTGGACTTCTTCTTCATATTATAGTGCACTCTTCTCAACACTCCCCCTCAAGCTTAGCTTTGTGAAAGCCTAAGCTTGGACAGCCATGAGATCTTCCTCATTAAAAACCTCACTAAGGAAAACCCATTGGGATAAAACCTTAATGAGGGAAAAAGAGTAAAGATCTCACAGCTAAGGGGATCAGCTCCTTCTCTTCCCAAGATCTATGAGTCCCAATCTAATGTGAATGGACTCCATAGTCTTTTGTCTTGCCGCCTTGGTGAACACATCAGCCAACTGATCTTCACTTCTCGTATAGCAAGGTAAGATCACTCCAAGCACAATCATCTGTCTCACCTTGTGGCAATCAACCTCAATGTGCTTGGTTCTCTCATGGAACACCGAGTTGGATGCAATGTGAATGGCAGCTTGGTTGTCACAATGCATTGTCATTGGAGTGGCTTGATCAATCTCCAAGTGCTTCAAGATGCCTTTGATCCACACCAACTCGTTTGTCAGCTTCAGCATGGCTCTATACTCAGCTTCAGCACTTGAACATGACACCACCTTCTGCTTCTTGCTCTTCCAAGTCACCAAGTTGCCTCCAATGAAAGTGCAATAGCCGGTAGTTGATCTCCTATCAGCTCTATCTCCTGCCCAATCAGCATCACAATAGCCCACCACTTCTGAGCTTCCATTGCATCCCATCCAAACCCCTTGATCCGGCGAGCCATTTAGATACATCAGCAGTCTCTCCACCATACGCCAATGATGTTCCTTGGGAAGCTGCATGTGTTGACTCACCTGATTCACAGCAAAGCATATATCAGGTCTTGTGATGGTAAGATAAATCAATTTGCCAACAAGTTTTCTATAGAGTTTAGGATCATGAAATGGCTTGCTGTCTTCAATCTCCCCCTCTCTTGGTACTTTGTAGCCATCCTCCATTGGCATCCTTGCTGTCTTGCCTCCATAAGCACCTGCATCTTTCAAAAGATCAAGTGTATACTTTCTTTGGGACATGAACAAACCTTCCTTGGATCTACAAATCTCAATTCCAAGGAAGTATTTCATTTCTCCCAAGTCTTTGATTTCAAACATAGTCTTTAGAAACTCCTTGGTTGCTTTGATACCTTCCTTATCACTTCCTGTGATAATGATATCATCCACATACACAAGGAGAGCAACCATACCTGAGGGTGTCGTGAGTGTAAAGAGAGTGTGATCCAACTCTGACTTCTTGAAGCCTCGGCCGTTTAAAGTTGTGCTCAACTTGTTATACCAAGCTCTTGGTGATTGCTTCAACCCATAAATATGAGATTTGAGAGCTCTGGCTGTGTATGTGTAAGAAAAGCCATTAAAGGCAAAGATAAGGTCTTGAACTAGTTGAATAAGAGGTCTGATGAAACTAGTATGAACTTGAATCAGAAACAAAGAGACTTTGAGAGATTAAGAGATTAGAGACTAAGAAAGGGGTAGATTAAGGGAATCTGATCAAGAACACACTTTTATAATTATGAAGGAGATGGGAAAACCCCATACTCTCTTAAGAGAGCTTTCAATTTCGTCCATACACATGCCTTATATAGGCTTTACATGTTTGCAACATTAGAAACCTAAATCTAATGGATAGAAATGACTTGAGAGGAATGGATGGTGAGGATGAGTTGTCTTGATTGCAATCTGAGTGAATTGATCTGATTGGTTAATTCAAACTGGTCAAGGCAAGGGCTGCTTCCTGATTGGCTCTCCTTAGGCTCCTTTGTATCTATCCACAGATCAGTCTAGGTGCATGGTCGTGGCTGCTCTTCCTTTACAGCAACAGCCAGCCTGTCCATGCCCCAAAGTAACCAATCAGCTCCACAAAGCATCTTCTTGATTCCCTTTGACTAGATTCAAACCTTGGTGCCTTATCCATATACTATGCACTCTTCACATCCTGAATAGTGACCCAAATAGTGAATAGTCAACCTGAATAGTGACTAGTGATTCACTATTCACTTTTACACCAACTTGCCCAAACTTCTCCAATCTTGCTGTGGTAACTCTCCAAAGTTACTGTGGTAACTTTGGAGTTACTGTCTGACCCAAATCTTCTCTAAATGGTGTCTAAGTCCCTCCTGGACTTAACCCTATCTTTGCACACTCATCATACCACTTCTGAAGCCTTAAGACTCTCCCAAAGCCTTAACATACAATCTCTGAAGATCTTGCCATGTCTTTGCACAAGCACCAACTCAACTCATCACTTTTGCTTCTCCACTTCTTCTCTTCAAGTTAACACTCCCCCTCAAGCTTGACTCTAGCTGATCCTAAGTCAAGCTTGGAACCTTGAAGAACTTCCTCATTAAAAACCTCACCAAGGAAAACCCTTTGGGACAAAACCTTGATGAGGGAAAAAGAGTAAAGTCTCCAAGGCCTAGGGATTGGCCAGTGAGTCTTTGTGCCTTACCAACAATGTAAGGGACACAAAGACTCTGGATCATGGCCTCTACAATCATCCCACGCCTTGTACTCTCCTTACTGCCTAATCTTGGTCTCTCCCCCTTTCACCTAACCTCTTGTTAGGTTGAAGTGCTCGGACACACCAGATCAGCCTCTTCTTGGAGATACAACTTCTCTTACTGAGTCTTGGCTGCTTCTTCTTCTTATAGAGTCGCCACCTTGTTGCTTGAGCTACATGAGGATGCTTCAGCCACTCTCCAATCACCTCAACACTTGAAGCTGCCTTGGACATTGCTTCTTCATCCTTCATCATACTTCTCAACAGGTTGCTTCCTCTTCTAGAATAACCACCAAGCTCTCTTGGATCATGTAAGCTTCAACACTCCCCCTCAAGCTTGAGACTCTCACAGGAACAAGCTTGAATGGATTGCTTCATGATCCTCACACACACACCATTGCCGCTTCTCTTCTGATCTTGCCATCTTCATGGAATGCTTGTGGAAGCTTCAGCTATCTCTCCAATCACTTCACACTAGAAGCCGCCTTGATAGAGTTGCCTTCATCTTCTCACAGCCAAGAGTACTCTGTCTTAGTTTGAGTACTCTCTTGAATAGACTCGCCACAGCCTAAGCCCGGATGGCTCCTTCTTCAGATGCTTGCAATGGACTTCTTGGATCGCTTGGAAGCTCACTAAACTCCCCTCCTCAAGCTTGGATTGATTATAAGTCCAAGCTTGCAAGTGAGCTTCAGTGAAACTTCTCACCAGTGGCGCATCACCACTTCTTTCTCAACTCTCCATTGCTCCACACAATGGCAAAGTCTTCCTCTTTCAACTCGGATGGATGGTGAACCAAGAACACCTCTTGTGAACCTGAAACATCACTCAAACTCCAGCAAAGATAAGACACAAGTGCATTGGGTCAACCCTTGATGCATCATCAAGTTTGAACACCAATGTCTTTAAGCAATGCAACAGATTAAACTAGACATTCTCAAGTTCTAATCTTTGCAAGCAAACTCTCTAAGCACTAGCATGATCCTAACAGATTCAATACAAGCTACTTAGGCAACTTTTAAAGCTTCTTTACTCAGCATTTAGACATGAATCTAATGCTTGAATGTAAGACAGCCATGTGACAGTATGCACTAACCTTAATCAGTTTTAATTCATGAATGCAACAATACAATTCATCACACATTCATTTATAACTTAGGCTAAGCATTACTATCATCACTTAACATCAGACAATGCATTACTTTCAATCTGTTTTCAGTTCATGAGCTTCAAACAATACCATTTCACATTTAGCAAACTCATTACTTAACAGGAGCAAGCATTTTACTCTTTAAACACTAAACAAGCCTTTAAAGCATCCTGGGACAGATTCAACTAATTATATTTAGCAATCACACATTATCCTCAGGTTTTTCAATCAATACACATCACAATAACCAGGCACAGTCACACCACAAGCTCAATATCAAGAAGGTTTTAAAGAATCGCTTACACAAGGAACCAGGTTGGTTCCTTAAGCCTCCAAAGGCAATCTGGCCATGATATGGTTGGATTCAAGAGTCTAGGTCGTCACCCAACTCCTTCTCCTTCAGTCCATGGCCTCCTTCTTGTTTCTCACACCCAAAGACCCCTCCTTTCTTCATACTTCAAACCGGCTTCTCTTAGCTTCATCTTTCTTGTATCCGGATGTGATAAGCTCTTGGACAAGGAGCTTTGGCTTGAGGTTCATGACGCCTCTCCATCCTCCTCTGCTTCCAAAGAGACACTCTCCATCAGGTAAAGACAGGCACGGTTGAGAGATAAGGAGAACACTCCACGCTTCAAGCTTCTTTCTTCTTCAAGAACTGAACTTGGCTGGTAATGTCTTCAAGGGTTTGGTTTGAGCTGAGATGAGAGCTGTGGATTTGCGGAAGCTCAGCTCAGGTTCTGATGAACCTGGCTCTGATACCATATGAGATTTGAGAGCTCTGGCTGTGTATGTGTAAGAAAAGCCATTAAAGGCAAAGATAAGGTCTTGAACTAGTTGAATAAGAGGTCTGATGAAACTAGTATGAACTTGAATCAGAAACAAAGAGACTTTGAGAGATTAAGAGATTAGAGACTAAGAAAGGGGTAGATTAAGGGAATCTGATCAAGAACACACTTTTATAATTATGAAGGAGATGGGAAAACCCCCATACTCTCTTAAGAGAGCTTTCAATTTCGTCCATACACATGCCTTATATAGGCTTTACATGTTTGCAACATTAGAAACCTAAATCTAATGGATAGAAATGACTTGAGAGGAATGGATGGTGAGGATGAGTTGTCTTGATTGCAATCTGAGTGAATTGATCTGATTGGTTAATTCAAACTGGTCAAGGCAAGGGCTGCTTCCTGATTGGCTCTCCTTAGGCTCCTTTGTATCTATCCACAGATCAGTCTAGGTGCATGGTCGTGGCTGCTCTTCCTTTACAGCAACAGCCAGCCTGTCCATGCCCCAAAGTAACCAATCAGCTCCACAAAGCATCTTCTTGATTCCCTTTGACTAGATTCAAACCTTGGTGCCTTATCCATATACTATGCACTCTTCACATCCTGAATAGTGACCCAAATAGTGAATAGTCAACCTGAATAGTGACTAGTGATTCACTATTCACTTTTACACCAACTTGCCCAAACTTCTCCAATCTTGCTGTGGTAACTCTCCAAAGTAACTTTGGAGTTACTGTCTGACCCAAATCTTCTCTAAATGGTGTCTAAGTCCCTCCTGGACTTAACCCTATCTTTGCACACTCATCATACCACTTCTGAAGCCTTAAGACTCTCCCAAAGCCTTAACATACAATCTCTGAAGATCTTGCCATGTCTTTGCATAAGCACCAACTCAACTCATCACTTTTGCTTCTCCACTTCTTCTCTTCAAGTTAACAATAAATAGCTTTCTTTAGCCTCAGTACATTCCCTCTCTTCACTAGATGTTCCAGGCCTGATGGAGGATACATATAGACTTCATCCTCAAGTTCTCCTTGTAGAAATGCATTCTTTACATCCATTTGCCACAATCCCCATCCAAGGTTCACAGCCAAGCTTAAAACAATCCTAATGGTGTGTAGCTTGGCCACTGGTGCAAATGTTTCAATGTAATCCTCTCCATATGTCTGAGTGAACCCTCTTGCTACTAGTCTAGTTTTCTTCCTCTCAATCGACCCATCAGCCTTGTACTTGATTGTAAAGATCCATCTACTAGACACAGCTTTCTTCCCTTTTGGTAGTTCACTCTCATACCATGTATCATTCTTTATCATAGCTCCTGCCTCAGCTCCTACTGATTCCTTCCATTCCTTATCCTCCATTGCCTCTTCATAGCTTCTTGGAATGTGATTCTCATCCAAGTTTACCATGAATGCGCAATGTGCTTCTGGATATTGAGCAAAAGAACACACGGCCTGAGTAGGATGCTTCACAGCTTGGGCATTGTAGTACACTCTTGTGTTTACCCAACTGGAAGGATCCTTTCTCAGCCTTGTACTTCTTCTCAATACTGGCCCTTCTTGCGCCATCTCTTGTTCTTCTTCTTGTGGCAGCACACTTGTTTCAGATCTTTCTTCTCCTAGCTGACTTGCTTCAGCTCCTTCTTATGAGATTTGAGAGCTCTGGCTGTGTATGTGTATGAGAAGCCATTAGAGGCAAAGAATAAGGTCTTGAACTAGTTGAATAAGAGGTCTGACGAAACTAGTATGAACTTGAATCAGAAACAAAGAGACTTTGAGAGATTAAGAGATTAGAGACTAAGAAAGGGGTAGATTAAGGGAATCTGATCAAGAACACACTTTTATAATTATGAAGGAGATGGGAAAACCCCCATACTCTCTTAAGAGATTACAAAACGTCCAAGACACATCCTTATATAGGCTTTACATCATTGCAACTCATAAACCTATATCTGATGGATAGAAATAACTTAAGAGGAATGGATGGTGAGGATGAGTTGGTCTTGTTGTAATCTGAGTGATGTGTGCTGATTGGATAAGCTAAGCTGGCTCACTTTAATTCAAACCAAGGCAAGCTGGCTCCTTGCTTGTGATTGGCTCTCCTTAGGCTCCTCCTAATCTTCCCATGCATCTGTCCAGGTTCATGGTCGTGGCTCCCTTCTCTTTACAGCAAGAGACAGCCTGTCCAAGACCAGAACTAGCCAATCACACACAAGGAAGCTCCCATTGGTTGTTTGCCTCCACAAAGCATCTTCTTGATTCCCTTTGACTAGATTCAAACCTTGGTGCCTTATCCATATACTATGCACACTCTTCACATCCTGAATAGTGACCCAAATAGTAAATAGTCAACCTGAATAGTGACTAGTGATTCACTATTCACTTTTACACCAACTTGCCCAAACTTCTCCAATCTTACTGTGGTAACTCTCCAAAGTTACTGTGGTAACTTTGGAGTTACTGTCTGACCCAAATCTTCTCTAAATGGTGTCTAAGTCCCTCCTGGACTTAACCCTATCTTTGCACACTCATCAGACCACTTCTGAAGCCTTAAGACTCTCCCAAAGCCTTAACATACAATCTCTGAAGATCTTGCCATGTCTTTGCACAAGCACCAACTCAACTCATCACTTTTGCTTCTCCACTTCTTCTCTTCAAGTTAACACTCCCCTCAAGCTTGACTCTAGCTGATCCTAAGTCAAGCTTGGAACCTTGAAGAACTTCCTCATTAAAAACCTCACCAAGGAAAACCCTTTGGGACAAAACCTTGATGAGGGAAAAAGAGTAAAGTCTCCAAGGCTTAGGGATTGGCCAGTGAGTCTTTGTGCCTTACCAACAATGTAAGGGACACAAAGACTCTGGATCATGGCCTCTACAATCATCCCACGCCTTGTACTCTCCTTACTGCCTAATCTTGGTCTCTCCCCCTTTCACCTAACTTCTTGTTAGGTTGAAGTGCTCGGACACACCAGATCAGCCTCTTCTTGGAGATACAACTTCTCTTACTGAGTCTTGGCTGCTTCTTCTTCTTATAGAGTCGCCACCTTGTTGCTTGAGCTACATGAGAATGCTTCAGCCACTCTCCAATCACCTCAACACTTGAAGCCGCCTTGGACATTGCTTCTTCATCCTTCATCATACTTCTCAACAGGTTGCTTCCTCTTCTAGAATAACCACCAAGCTCTCTTGGATCATGTAAGCTTCAACACTCCCCCTCAAGCTTGTGACTCTCACAGGAACAAGCTTGAATGGATTGCTTCATGATCCTCACACACACACCATTGCCACTTCTCTTCTGATCTTGCCATTATGACTTTTAGGAATGTAAAGGATTATCTGAGTTTAGAAAGGATTAAAGAAAGGAGAATAAGAGATTAAGAGACACTTTAGAGACTAATGGAGAATCATAGTGAAATGAGTAAAGAGAAAGATTGTTTAGAACTGTCTAACTTTCATTAATGATCTTGGGTTACAATATATAGTAAGGGGAGCTTAGGGTTTTCGATTACAAAGGATAAGGAAAGCATGTGAAGTCAAAAGGAGGAGGAGCCTATATTTGAATCCGGCCAATGAGCTTCTCCAAGTGTGTGAGGCATCTAGCATCTTCCCATAGATGCTGTTTACTTTCCAGTCCATGCCAGACTGTCAGTCCGCGCCTCAGCCCTTCTTCCTCCGCGGTCTTATCCATTCCAAAGCTTATCCTCCTCTCCACTAAGTTACCTTGGTAACTTAGTTTTACCTTGGTGAGTTTGGTTGATGTCCTATGTACGGATGGTACGGCCTGTACGGCCTTGTACGGATCACTCAACCCAAACTCACCTCTTCTTCCATACTTCATCTCTTCCTCTAATGCCTCAACTCCCTTAGCTCCTCTTCTCATATACTTAACTCTGATCAACACTCCCCCTCAAGCTTAGCTTTGTGAAAGCCTAAGCTTGGATAGCCATGAGATCTTCCTCATTAAAAACCTTACCAAGGAAAACCCATTGGGATAAAACCTTGATAAGGGAAAAAGAGTAAAGACCTCACAGCTAAGGGGATCAGCTCCTTCTCTTCCCAAGATCAATGAGGCCCAACCGTATGTGAATGGACTCCATTGTCTTCTGTCTTGCAGCCTTGGTGAACACATCCGCTAACTGATCTTCACTTCTTGTGTAGCATGGCAAGATGACTCCTAGGATGATCATCTGCCTCACCTTGTGGCAATCAACTTCAATGTGCTTGGTTCTCTCATGGAACACCGAGTTGGAGGCAATGTGGATAGCTGCTTGGTTGTCACAATGCATGGTCATTGGCGTGGCTTGATCAATCTCCAAATGCTTCAAGATGCCTTTGATCCATACTAACTCGTTGGTGAGCTTCAGCATAGCTCTATACTCAGCTTCTGCACTTGAGCAAGACACCACCTTCTGCTTCTTACTCTTCCAAGTCACCAAGTTGCCTCCAATGAATGTGCAATAGCCTGTGGTTGATCTCCTGTCTGCTCTATCACCAGCCCAATCCGCATCACAGTATCCCACCACTTCAGTGCTTCCATTGCAGCCCATCCATACTCCTTGATCAGGTGAGCCGTTGAGATACATCAAGATCCTCTCTACCATGCGCCAGTGATGCTCCTTAGGCACTTGCATGTGTTGACTCACCTGATTCACAGCAAAGCAAATGTCAGGTCTAGTTATGGTAAGATAAATCAATTTGCCAACTAGTTTTCTATAGAGTTTAGGATCCTGATAAGGCTTGCTGTCTTCAATCTCCCCCTCTCGTGGGACTTTGTAGCCATCTTCCATAGGCATCCTTGCTGTCTTGCCTCCATAAGCACCTGCACCTTTCAAAAGATCAAGTGTATATTTCCTTTGGGACATGAACAAACCTTCCTTGGATCTACATATCTCAATTCCAAGAAAGTATTTCATTTCTCCCAAGTCTTTAATCTCAAACATGGATTTAAGGAACTCCTTGGTTGCTGTGATACCTTCCTTATCACTTCCTGTGATAATGATGTCATCAACATACACAAGGAGTGCAATCATACCTGAGGGAGTGGTGAGAGTGAAGAGAGTGTGATCTAGTTCAGACTTCTTGAAGCCTCGGCCATTGAGAGTAGTGCTCAGCTTGTTGTACCAAGCTCTTGGTGATTGCTTCAGCCCATAGATAGCTTTCTTCAATCTTAACACATTCCCTCTCTTCACTAAGTGTTCAAGGCCTGGAGGTGGATGCATATACACTTCATCCTCAAGTTCACCTTGTAGAAAGGCATTCTTCACATCCATTTGCCATAACCCCCATCCAAGATTCACAGCCAAGCTTAACACAATCCGGATTGTATGTAGTTTAGCTACTGGTGCAAAGGTTTCTATGTAATCTTCTCCATAAGTTTGAGTGAAACCTCTTGCAACTAGCCTTGACTTCTTCCTCTCAATCTTTCCATCTGCCTTATACTTGATTGTGAATATCCACCTACTAGTCACAGCCTTCTTCCCTTTTGGTAACTCACTCTCATACCATGTATCATTCTTGATCATAGCTCCTGCCTCAGCTCCAACTGACTCCTTCCATTCTTTATCCATGATTGCTTCTTCATAGCTTCTTGGGATGTAATTCTCATCCAAGTTAACCATGAAGGCGCAATGTTCTTCAGGGTATTGAGCAAATGAACACACGACTTGAGAAGGATGCTCCACAGCTTGGGCATTGTAGTACACTCGTGTGTTTACCCAAGAGGAAGGATCCTTTCTCAGCCTTGTGCTTCTCCTCAATACTGGTTGTTCTTGCTCTTGAACCGGCTCATCTTGTGTAGTCGGTTCTTGTGCTTCACTCTGATGTTCTTCCTCTCCTTGGTCTTGCTCACCTTGATGATGAGAACCTGAGTTGAACTCTCCTCCTTCCTCACTCAAGCCGACTCCTTCTTGGCCATTTTCTTGAGTTTCAGGTTCACTTCCCCCCTCATGATCAAGGTGAGGTGTTTGAGCAGCTCCACTTGGTGCAGTTGAGCTCTCTTCTTGTCTTCCACTTCTTGTGGATTGGTCCTGGTTCATCTTGATACCGAGACCTTCCAAAATGATTCTTAAGACTCCAGCCTTATCTGATGTGAGATCCTTCAAATCTTCTTGATTCTTCTCCTCATAGTATCCTCTTTCTTCAATGAACTTCACATCTCTAGATACAAGCACCCTTCTAGCTTCTGGATCATAACACTTATATCCTTTTTGAGTTGTTGAGTAGCCAATGAACATTGCCTTCCTGCTTCTTGCTTCTAGCTTGTTCCTCAACTCTCCTGGTACTAGAACATAGCATAAGCATCCAAACACTCTCATGTATTCCAAGGATGGCTTGCGCTTGTTCAGAACTTCAAATGGTGCTTGATCCTTCAACACCTTTGTAGGCATCCTGTTGATTAGATAGCACGCAGTAGATACAGCATCACTCCAGAATCTCTTAGGTACATTAGCTTGGAACATCAGTGACCGAGCCACTTCCATCAAGTGCCTGTTCTTCCTCTCAGCTACACCATTCTGTTGTGGTGTGTAGGGACAGCTTGTTTGATGAAGGATTCCATGGTGATCTAGATGACTCTTGAACGCATAGCTTGTGTACTCTCCTCCATTATCTGATCTCAAAATTTTAATCCTAGCATGATAATGGTTAGTCACATAAGCTTGAAAGTTCTTGAATGCATCTATCACCCTATCTTTTGATGGAATGAGTGTTAACCAGGTGTATTTAGATTTTTCATCAATGAATGTGACAAAATACTTATGATTATCTCTAGAAAAACTAGGTGCAGTCCACACATCAGTATGAATCAAATCAAAGCAGTTTTCATAGACAGTAGATGTTCTTGGAAACACATTCTTACAATGCTTGCCTAAAATGCAAGCCTCACACTTATTATTTTCAAAAACCACACCTGGTAACATCAAGTTTAAAGCCCTCTCATGGGGATGACCTAATCTAGCATGCCACAATGCATTTTTATTCAAACTAGAAGCAGAAGTAAATGAGCAGTTATAATTGGAAACAGGATCAAGCTTCTCAAGCATGTATAAGTCTCCCTTTGTAACTCCTTTTCCAATCAATTGGCTGCTCTCAATATCCTGAAACTTCACATCATTAGGACTGAATATAACATTGCAATTCAAATCAGTAGTGCATTTCTTAACTGAAAGAAGGTTTGATGTGAATTCCGGAATATAAAATGCTCTAGTGTTCTTATCAAATAGCTTTAAGTTTCCTATTCCCTTAATAGGTATCTTATCCCCATTTGCAATCATCACACATCCATTAGTAGGTTCTATATCTTTAATCAGGTTGGTGTCACTAATCATATGATGAGATGCACCTGAATCTATAATCAATGGTTTGGATGTATTGCTAGCACTATGGCAGATGCTAATTTGTGATCTATATGCATTCATCCTAGCATTTCTATCAATGCAATGCTCAATTCCAGTCTTACTATCAATCCTAGCAATCTCAGCCACATTAGGAGTCATTTCTATAGTTCTAGCAATCATAGAAGCACCAAATGAATACCCATGAATGTTACCATTATCCTTGAGCATTTTGATGAGTGCATCCATCTCGGATCTCCTGATGAAGTCTTGATCATTGCCTCGGGGGTTGATAGCTCCAGTGTAGGTCACCAAAGCCTTTCCATCTCCTTCACGGTTCTCCACTTCAGCTCCACGGTTGGATGGCCCTGCTCCGCTTGATCCTTCAGTCATGTGAGCTTTTGCCTCTCTCTCCTTCATGAACTTAGCCGGCTTCAAGTGGGGATGGAGTATCCAGCACTGACTCTTCTTGTGCCCATGCTTCTTGCAGTGATCACAATTCCCATTGAACTTCCTATCCTCATACTTGTTGTAACCAGCTTTGTTGGCTTGTGGAGGCTCTTCCCGGTCAGGTTGCACAGCATTTGCAAGAGATAAGTCTCCCTTGCCTCCAAACAAACCCATTGAGCCCTGCTCCTTCTGTATCTTAGCGCACACCTCTTCAAGGTCAGGCAGCTTCTCAGACCATAGCATGTGCTGGATAAGACCACTGTAGCTTGCATTCAACGTGAGCAGCAACCCAAAGACCTTGTCCTGCTCGCGTCTCTCATTTAGAAGCTCTGGATCAACCGTGCTTGGCCTCAGCATCTCCAACTCAGACCAAAGAGACCTGAACCTCCCCAAGTGCTTAGTGAACTCCGTGTCATCTTGAGTTAACCCATTGATTGCCTTCTTGACTTCAAACACTCGGTTCAGGTTAGAAGTGTTTCCATACACTTTCTGTAGAGTATCCCACAGCTCCTTGGCTGTCTCACAGTAGCTATAAGCATCTAGTATAGCCGGCTCCAAAGAGGCATGAAGGACTGACATCACCATCATGTCTTCTTGTTGCCACTTCTCTACAACACTCTCCTCGGGACTCTCCGTTTCACCCCCCTGAGTAATCACCTTTGGAGCCTCACCAGATGTGATATGCTTCCACAAACCCTTGCTTCCCACAGCAGTCTTCACCATCCTAGACCAGACTAGGTAGTTGGTTCCTTTGAATGTCACCGCGACCTTCATCTTCATGCCACTCTCCATCTTGAACAGCTTGACGTTTCTAGCTTGAACAACCGGTTAGATCTTGTACTGAGAACCCACGCTGCTCTCTAGAACACAGATTCACTCTTGAGTCTTCAAATGAACCTCCCACGGACCACCAAGACACACACAAAACACCTTGAGCTTTTGAACTCTCAAGAAACTCTCAAACACACTCACTTGTTCTCTTAAAGTTTCAAACTTGAATCCTTAAGAGAATCACTCACGAACTCAGATTGTAATTAACCTGGCTCTGATACCATATGACTTTTAGGAATGTAAAGGATTATCTGAGTTTAGAAAGGATTAAAGAAAGGAGAATAAGAGATTAAGAGACACTTTAGAGACTAATGGAGAATCATAGTGAAATGAGTAAAGAGAAAGATTGTTTAGAACTGTCTAACTTTCATTAATGATCTTGGGTTACAATATATAGTAAGGGGAGCTTAGGGTTTTCGATTACAAAGGATAAGGAAAGCATGTGAAGTCAAAAGGAGGAGGAGCCTATATTTGAATCCGGCCAATGAGCTTCTCCAAGTGTGTGAGGCATCTAGCATCTTCCCATAGATGCTGTTTACTTTCCAGTCCATGCCAGACTGTCAGTCCGCGCCTCAGCCCTTCTTCCTCCGCGGTCTTATCCACTCCAAAGCTTATCCTCCTCTCCACTAAGTTACCTTGGTAACTTAGTTTTACCTTGGTGAGTTTGGTTGATGTCCTATGTACGGATGGTACGGCCTGTACGGCCTTGTACGGATCACTCAACCCAAACTCACCTCTTCTTCCATACTTCATCTCTTCCTCTAATGCCTCAACTCCCTTAGCTCCTCTTCTCATATACTTAACTCTGATCAACAGCCATCTTCATGGAATGCTTGTGGAAGCTTCAGCTATCTCTCCAATCACTTCACACTAGAAGCCGCCTTGATAGAGTTGCCTTCATCTTCTCACAGCCAAGAGTACTCTGTCTTAGTTTGAGTACTCTCTTGAATAGACTCGCCACAGCCTAAGCCCGGATGGCTCCTTCTTCAGATGGTTGCAATGGACTTCTTGGATCGCTTGGAAGCTCACTAAACTCCCCTCCTCAAGCTTGGATTGAGTATAGGTCCAAGCTTGCAAGTGAGCTTCAGTGAGACTTCACACCAGTGGCACATCACCACTTCTTTCTCAACTCTCCATTGCTCCACACAATGGGCAAAGTCTTCCTCTTTCAACTCGGATGGATGGTGAACCAAGAACACCTCTTGTGAACCTGAAACATCACTCAAACTCCAGCAAAGATAAGACACAAGTGCATTGGGTCAACCCTTGATGCATCATCAAGTTTGAACACCAATGTCTTTAAGCAATGCAACAGATTAAACTAGACATTTTCAAGTTCTAATCTTTGCAAGCAAACTCTCTAAGCACTAGCATGATCCTAACAGATTCAATACAAGCTACTTAGGCAATTTTAAAGCTTCTTTACTCAGCATTTAGACATGAATCTAATGCTTCAATGTAAGACAGCCATTTGACAGTATGCACTAACCTTAATCAGTTTTAATTCATGAATGCAACAATGCAATTCATCACACATTCATTTATAACTTAGGCTAAGCATTACTATCATCACTTAACATCAGACAATGCATTACTTTCAATCTGTTTTCAGTTCATGAGCTTCAAACAATATCATTTCACATTTAGCAAACTCATTACTTAACAGGAGCAAGCATTTTACTCTTTAAACACTAAACAAGCCTTTAAAGCATCCTGGGACAGATTCAACTAATTATATTTAGCAATCACACATTATCCTCAGGTTTTTCAATCAATACACATCACACTAACCAGGCACAGTCACACCACAAGCTCAATATCAAGAAGGTTTTAAAGAATCGCTTACACAAGGAACCAGGTTGGTTCCTTAAGCCTCCAAAGGCAATCTGGCCATGATATGGTTGGATTCAAGAGTCTGGGTCGTCACCCAACTCCTTCTCCTTCAGTCCATGGCCTCCTTCTTGTTTCTCACACCCAAGACCCCTCCTTGCTCCATACTATCAAGCCTGCTTCTCTTCACTTCATCTTTCTTGTAGCAGGATGTAACAAGTGTTAATCAGAGTTGAGACATTTGAGGTAAAGACACAAAGGAGTTGAGAACATAAAGAGAGCAAAGAGGTGAAGAGGGGAATGGGTTGATCATCCGTACAAGGCCGTACAAGTGATCATCCGTACAAGGTAAAAGGGATCAAGTAACTATCCAAGTAACTCCCATGTACTGAGCTTAAGTTACACTCGGCCAAGACCTTATCCGAACGTTGAGAGGATAAGGGAGACGCGGCTTGACAGCTAGGACAGGCTGGCAAGAGCTGGAAAGGAAGAGCATCTAGTCTTGGATCAAGAAGATGCTCCAAACGTGTGAAGACACTCATTGGCCGGTTCAAATTAAAGCTTAGGCTCCTCTTTGACTCTACATGCTTACTTAGCTTTATGATTTCGAAAACCCTAAGTGTATGGACCTATATATATGTAATCTCATCTCTTAATAAAGATTAGACAGTTCTAAACAATCTTTCTCTTTACTCATTTCATCATGATTCTTCATTAGTCTCTAATCAGTTTCGTAAATCTCTTATTCTCTTCCTTAATCCTATTCTAAACTCAGATTAATCTTTATATTCCTAAAAGTCATATGGTATCAGAGCCAGGTTGATTACAATCTGAGTTCGTGAGTGATTCTCTTAAGGATTCAAGTTTGAAACTTTAAGAGAACAAGTGAGTGTGTTTGAGAGTTTCTTGAGAGTTCAAAAGCTCAAGGTGTTTTGTGTGTTCTTGGTGGTCCGTGGGAGGTTCATTTGAAGACTCAAGAGTGAATCTGTGTTCTAGAGAGCAGCGTGGGTTCTCAGTTCAAGATCTAACCGGTTGTTCAAGTTTTAAACGTCAAGCTGTTCAAGATGGAGAGTGGCATGAAGATGAAGGTCGCGGTGACATTCAAAGGAACCAACTACCTAGTCTGGTCTAGGATGGTGAAAACTGCTGTGGGAAGCAAGGGTTTGTGGAAGCATATCACATCTGGTGAGGCTCCAAGGTGATTACTCAGGGGGGTGAAACGGAGAGTCCCGAGGAGAGCGTTGTAGAGAAGTGGCAACAAGAAGACATGATGGTGATGTCTGTCCTACATGCCTCTTTGGAGCCGGCTATACTAGATGCTTATAGCTACTGTGAGACAGCCAAGGAGCTGTGGGATACTCTACAGAAAGTGTATGGAAACACTTCTAACCTGAACCGAGTGTTTGAAGTCAAGAAGGCAATCAATGGGTTAACTCAAGATGACACGGAGTTCACTAAGCACTTGGGGAGGTTCAGGTCTCTTTGGTCTGAGTTGGAGATGCTGAGGCCAAGCACGGTTGATCCAGAGCTTCTAAATGAGAGACGTGAGCAGGACAAGGTCTTTGGGTTGCTGCTCACGTTGAATGCAGCTACAGTGGTCTTATCCAGCACATGCTATGGTCTGAGAAGCTGCCTGACCTTGAAGAGGTGTGTGCTAAGATACAGAAGGAGCAGGGCTCAATGGGTTTGTTTGGAGGCAAGGGAGACTTATCTCTTGCAAACGCTGTGCAACCTGACCGGGAAGAGCCTCCACAAGCTAACAAAGCTGGTTACAACAAGTATGAGGATAGGAAGTTCAATGGGAATTGTGATCACTGCAAGAAGCATGGACACAAGAAGAGTCAGTGCTGGATACTCCATCCCCACTTGAAGCCGGCTAAGTTCATGAAGGAGAGAGAGGCAAAAGCTCACATGACTGAAGGATCAAGCGGAGCAGGGCCATCCAACCGTGGAGCTGAAGTGGAGAACCGTGAAGGAGATGGAAAGGCTTTGGTGACCTACACTGGAGCTATCAACCCCCGAGGCAATGATCAAGACTTCATCAGGAGATCCGAGATGGATGCACTCATCAAAATGCTCAAGGATAATGGTAACATTCATGGGTATTCATTTGGTGCTTCTATGATTGCTAGAACTATAGAAATGACTCCTAATGTGGCTGAGATTGCTAGGATTGATAGTAAGACTGGAATTGAGCATTGCATTGATAGAAATGCTAGGGTGAATGCATATAGATCACAGATTAGCATCTGCCATAGTGCTAGCAATACATCCAAACCATTGATTATAGATTCAGGTGCATCTCATCATATGATTAGTGACACCAACCTGATTAAAGATATAGAACCTACTAATGGATGTGTGATGATTGCAAATGGGGATAAAATACCTATTAAGGGAATAGGAAACTTAAAGCTATTTGATAAGAACACTAGAGCTTTTTTACATTCCGGAATTCACATCAAACCTACTTTCAGTTAAGAAATGCACTACTGATTTGAATTGCAATGTTATATTCAGTCCTAATGATGTGAAGTTTCAGGATATTGAGAGCAGCCAATTGATTGGAAAAGGAGTTACAAAGGGAGACTTATACATGCTTGAGAAGCTTGATCCTGTTTCCAATTATAACTGCTCATTTACTTCTGCTTCTAGTTTGAATAAAAATGCATTGTGGCATGCTAGACTAGGTCATCCCCATGAGAGGGCTTTAAACTTGATGTTACCAGGTGTGGTTTTTGAAAATAATAAGTGTGGCTTGCATTTTAGGCAAGCATTGTAAGAATGTGTTTCCAAGAACATCTACTGTTTATGAAAATTGCTTTGATTTGATTCATACTGATGTGTGGACTGCACCTAGTTTTTCTAGAGATAATCATAAGTATTTTGTCACATTCATTGATGAAAAATCTAAATACACCTGGTTAACACTCATTCCATCAAAAGATAGGGTGATAGATGCATTCAAGAACTTTCAAGCTTATGTGACTAACCATTATCATGCTAGGATTAAAATTTTGAGATCAGATAATGGAGGAGAGTACACAAGCTATGCGTTCAAGAGTCATCTAGATCACCATGGAATCCTTCATCAAACAAGCTGTCCCTACACACCACAACAGAATGGTGTAGCTGAGAGAAAGAACAGGCACTTGATGGAAGTGGCTCGGTCACTGATGTTCCAAGCTAATGTACCTAAGAGATTCTGGAGTGATGCTGTATCCACTGCGTGCTACCTAATCAACAGGATGCCTACAAAGGTGTTGAAGGATCAAGCACCATTTGAAGTTCTGAACAAGCGCAAGCCATCCTTGGAATACATGAGAGTGTTTGGATGCTTATGCTATGTTCTAGTACCAGGAGAGTTGAGGAACAAGCTAGAAGCAAGGAGCAGAAAGGCAATGTTCATTGGCTACTCAACAACTCAAAAAGGATATAAGTGTTATGATCCAGAAGCTAGAAGGGTACTTGTATCTAGAGATGTGAAGTTCATTGAAGAAAGAGGATACTATGAGGAGAAGAATCAAGAAGATTTGAAGGATCTCACATCAGATAAGGCTGGAGTCTTAAGAATCATTTTGGAAGGTCTCGGTATCAAGATGAACCAGGATCAATCCACAAGAAGTGGAAGACAAGAAGAGAGCTCAACTGCACCAAGTGGAGCTGCTCAAACACCTCACCTTGATCATGAGGGGGAAGTGAACCTGAAACTCAAGAAAATGGCCAAGAAGGAGTCGGCTTGAGTGAGGAAGGAGAGTTCAACTCAGGTTCTCATCATCAAGGTGAGCAAGACCAAGGAGAGGAAGAACATCAGAGTGAAGCACAAGAACCGCATACACAAGCTGAGCCGGTTCAAGAGCAAGAACAACCTGTATTGAGGAGGAGCACAAGGCTGAGAAAGGATCCTTCCTCTTGGGTAAACACGCGAGTGTACTACAATGCCCAAGCTGTGGAGCATCCTTCTCAAGTTGTGTGTTCCTTTGCTCAATACCCTGAAGAACATTGTATGACTTTTAGGAATATAAAGATTAATCTGAGTTTAGAATAGGATTAAGGAAGAGAATAAGAGATTTACGAAACTGATTAGAGACTAATGAAGATCATGATGAAATGAGTAAAGAGAAAGATTATTTAGAACTATCTAATCTTTATTAAGAGATGAGATTACATATATATAGGTCCATACACTTAGGGTTTCGAAATCATAAAGCTAAGTAAGCATGTAGAGTCAAAGAGGAGCCTAAGCTTTAATTTGAACCGGCCAATGAGTGTCTTCACACGTTTGGAGCATCTTCTTGATCCAAGACTAGATGCTCTTCCTTTCCAGCTCTTGCCAGCCTGTCCTAGCTGTCAAGCCGCGTCTCCCTTATCCTCTCAACGTTCGGATAAGGTCTTGGCCGAGTGTAACTTAAGCTCAGTACATGGGAGTTACTTGGATAGTTACTTGATCCCTTTTACCTTGTACGGATGATCACTTGTACGGCCTTGTACGGATGATCAACCCATTCCTCCTCTTCACCTCTTTGCTCTCTTTATGTTCTCAACTCCTTTGTGTCTTTACCTCAAATGTCTCAACTCTGATTAACCACTCCCCCTCAAGCTTAGCTTTGTGAAAGTCTAAGCTTGGACAGCCATGAGATCTTCCTCATTAAAAACCTTACCAGGGAAAACCCATTGGGATAAAACCTTGATAAGGGAAAAGAGTAAAGACCTCACAGCCAAAGGGGATCAGCTCCTTCTCTCCCAAGATCAATGAGGCCCACCTGATGTGAATGGACTCCATTGTCTTCTGTCTTGCAGCCTTGGTGAACACATCCGCTAACTGATCTTCACTTCTTGTGTAGCATGGCAAGATGACTCCTAAGATGATCATCTGCCTCACCTTGTGACAATCCACTTCAATGTGCTTGGTTCTCTCATGGAACACCGAGTTGGAGGCAATGTGGATGGCAGCTTGGTTATCACAATGCATTGTCATTGGCGTGGCTTGATCAATCTCCAAATGCTTTAAGATGCCCTGATCCACACCAGCTCGTTGGTCAGCTTCAGCATAGCTCTATACTCAGCTTCTGCACTTGAGCAAGACACCACCTTCTGCTTCTTACTCTTCCAAGTAACCAAGTTGCCTCCAATGAATGTGCAATAGCCTGTGGTTGATCTCCTGTCTGCTCTATCACCAGCCCAATCCGCATCACAATATCCAACCACTTCAGTACTCCCATTGCAACCCATCCATACTCCTTGATCAGGTGAGCCGTTGAGATACATCAGATCCTCTCCACCATGCGCCAATGATGTTCCTTAGGCACTTGCATGTGTGTGACTCACCTGATTCACAGCAAAGCAAATGTCAGGCCTTTTATGGTAAGGTAAATCAATTTGCCAACTAGCTTTCTATAGAGTTTAGGATCCTGATAAGGTTTGCTGTCTTCAATCTCCCCCTCTCGTGGGACTTTGTAGCCATCCTCCATAGGCATCCTTGCTGTCTTGCCTCCATAAGCACCTGCACCTTTCAAAAGATCAAGTGTATACTTCCTTTGGGACATGAACAAACCTTCCTTGGATCTACATATCTCAATTCCAAGAAAGTATTTCATTTCTCCCAAGTCTTTAATCTCAAACATGGATTTAAGGAACTCCTTGGTTGCTATGATACCTTCCTTATCACTTCCTGTGATAATGATATCATCAACATACACAAGAGTGCAATCATACCTGAGGAAGTAGTGAGAGTGAAGAGGGTGTGGTTCTAGTTCAGACTTCTTGAAGCCTCGTCCATTCAGATAGTACTCAGCTTGTTGTACCAAGCTCTTGGTGATTGCTTCAGTCCATAGATAGCTTCTTCAGTCTCAACACATTCCCTTTCTTCACTAAGTGTTCCAAGCCTGGAGGTGATGCATATACACTCATCCTCCAGCTCTCCTTGTAGAAATGCATTCTTCACATCCATTTGCCATAAGCCCCATCCAAGATTCACAGCCAAGCTTAATACAATCCGGATTGTTGTCAGTTTAGCTACTGGTGCAAAGGTCTCATGTACCTCTCCATAAGTTTGAGTGAAACCTCTTGCAACCAGTCTTGACTTCTTCCTCTCAATTGTACCATCAGCCTTATACTTGATTGTGAAGATCCATCTACTAGTCACAGCCTTCTTCCCCTTTGGTAACTCACTCTCATACCATGTATCATTCTTGATCATAGCTCCTGCCTCAGCTCCAACTGACTCCTTCCATTCTTTATCCATGATTGCTCTTCATAGCTTCTTGGGATGTAGTTCTCATCCAAGTTAACCATGAAGGCACAATGTTCTTCAGGGTATTGAGCAAAGGAACACACAACTTGAGAAGGATGCTCCACAGCTTGGCATTGTAGTACACTCGCGTGTTTACCACAAGAGGATGTAAGAATAGACAGATTATGGTGTGTGAGTGTTGTTGAGAACAGAGAGTGGTCGGATTGAAAGAGAACAGAGTGAAGACAGTAAGTGAGAATTAAAGAGACTGCAATGGAGCAAAAGAGAGATTAAGTGAGATTTGAGAGAGTATGAGAGAGATTCTTGTAACCAGAGATTAGGGAGAGTATAAGAGACTTGAAATGGTGAAGAAGAAAGGGAAACTCCCCATTCAGCTTAATTTCGTAATGGTTACAATGGGGTGGCTTTAAAGCCTTTACAACAAGACAAACAAGACAATAAACAAAGAAATATTTAGGAATGAATAAATAATATTATCCTGGGCAAATCAGAAGGGCAGACTGGCTGGAGAGAGAGAATGGCACGTCCAGCATGAGAGAAAGTGACATATCCTAACAGCTCTTTGGTCCTTAAGCTTGCATGTGACTTCTGATCTGATTTGAATTCAAACCGATGTCTAGGCGCCAATTTGCACACATTACTTTCTGAAGAAGATTCTTGGCGCCAGGGACTCCCTCCCTATCTTTGCACCAACATGAATCGTACTCTCTTGCACAGATTTTGCACATCTCTTCTTTTTGGGTGATTCAAGGCAGTCCCGGACATTGCACATTTCATGATCTTCCATGTGCATTCTCAAGGCTTCTCTTGCACTCACTTCTCAGCTTGCGCTTCTTGCTTCTTCATTCCAACACTCCCCCTCAAGCTTGACCATAGGAGATCCTTGGACAAGCTTGGAACCTTGAAGAAGCTCCCTCATTAAAACCTTAGCAAGAAAACCCATTGGGACAAAACTTGCTAAGGGAAAAAGAGTGGAGTTTCCACAAAGCTTAGGGATTGGCCAGTGAGCCTAAGGAACTTCAGATTCATCATGGTGGAGTCCTAGGCTCTGGATCGTGGCCTAATAGGTATAGCAAGTATGAATCACCATAACTTGCTATCCTTGAGCACAAGTAGCCGGCTGGATCATTTTGTGTCCGGTTTAGGGTCTCCCCCTCTCAACTGGCTTCAAGCCACCTTAGGAAGGCAAGGAAACGACCACCATCTTCTCTGAACCCCCAGCAAAGTTACTTGTTCTTTAGAACTTGGCTTGACCTCTTCATGGAACCATAGACTCGGTTAGGATCTCCCCCTCTCGACTGACTTCTTTGGCCATCTTAGAAATGCTAGGACATGACCGGATCATCATCATCATCTTCAGTGAGGCTCAAGCTTATTTTGGTACCTGATGCATCATTTCAAAAGTGCATCAGTTCTTAAGGAAATGCACTCATCACATCAAACTCAATAATAGTTTAAGTATAAGGACAATCATGAATGTATTGAGATGAGTTTAAGGTGCTTCCCTTTTTATAAGAATGGCCAGGAGTGGACTCCAATTGAATCCACACTTGGTAAGACACAGTCCGGATTATGGAAGTTCAATCACACACTTGGAACTGAGCTTCTTTGACCCGTTTGGTACTGAGTAATGCAAGAGTGAATCCACCACTTGCAAACTCCAATTTTGATCAGAGGTGAGGCAATGAACGACTTGGATTGGCGCCAGTTGCTTCACTGTCAAATCACCTTTGAGCTTCTTCTTATGACCTGAGCTTGTCTCCCCCTTTCTTTTGCTTCTTGCCTCCATTTAAGGGTTGAGACAAAGCTTTTCTTTGTTCATGAGCTCAATAGGTACCTGATTCAATCATCCAAAAATTGCATGTATCAATTCTCAAGGGGCAAACCTATTCACACATAAGAATAATAATGGTTTTAGGTACTTCCCTTGCATCAGTTTGTTGAATGTTGGTGAGGATTGCTAAGCACTTGAATCCTCCACGCCATACCTTCTCTCAACCAGCCTTTGCATTTTCTCTTGAAGTTTCAGCATGTAGGGAAGCTCAGCACTTTTCAACTCCATAATTTGCCACCATCATGTGATTGCTTAGCCAAGAATTTCCCTGATTGAATACTCCTTGAGTCCTTGATATAGCTGGTCAGAGTGGTGGGGGTGTGCCAGCTTCTTCAGACTGATCACTTAGGCCCCTCCTTATTAAATCGCCATGCAACCTCTTCTTCTTGATCATCTATTTTGACACATAGATGTTGCTGGCCTTCTATGAGGAAAGAGACACTTAGGAGCTTCATGGATCTTCTGGTAGCTCACTGATTCCCCTCCTCAAGCTTGGCTGAGTATAGGGACAAGCTTGAATGTGAGCTTCAATGAGTTTTGAAACTGGGAGCACAACAATACCAACATCTGCGCTTAAGCCAACCAGTTCACTATCTTCCAGGAGCACAACAATACCAACATCTGCGCTTAAGCCAACTGGATCACCATTTTCCTTCAGCTCTAATGTCTTTAGGCCACCAGTCTCCCCATGACTTAGGTGATGACCTTCCTTATGAGTCTCTTGAACCAGGAGCACAACAGCTCCTACGCCTGCGCTTAAGCCAACTGGTTCTACTCACAAGGTATCTTTACATGGTCAGGACTAAACACCTTGATCCATGCCTCTGACCACCGGCCACTCTTGGCTTAGTGATGGCCTTTTTCTCTTGAGTGCACCTCCTGTACATCCTCTTGGCATCAGGTAAGTCACTTCTGAGCAGTTTCTCCAATTCCCAACATCCTTTCTATCTTCAGGGTAGGAAATGGGCAGACACATAGATAGGATTTGGGACTGGGCAATCTCCACGGTTCAGGAATATCCATCTTGGGAGGCTCTGTAAAACGTGGGCAATGCCTTCTTCTTGTCTTAGTTTGATGATGGACAGAGATCACCTCTTGTGTACCTGAAACATCACTCAAACTCCAGCAAGAATCAGACCCCACACTACCTAGGATCAGCCCTTGATAATTCACCAAGTCTGATCCCAATGTTTTAAAAATAAATATGCAATGAACAGAATCTAAACAACTCTTCAGTTCAACTTCAAACTACCATAGCATAACATCACTAACTGCTCAGGTATGATAACTCATCAATAACAAGGCAATTAGGCTCTTTTTATGAATTTAAAAACAATAAACAGAGACTAAACAACTCATCTAATCATCTTTGACCAATATATATAATGCAATACAAGATCAGGAGGCTCTCCTAGACCTTTATCAATGCAACAAACAATGACAGTAGCTAACCAATCGCCTAGCACAATACAAACAGAAACAATTAATCTAGGACAGGAACTAAACAATACCATGCTAGACACTCCTAGAAATAATTTAAGAAACAAGCAACACACACAATTTAAGTATCATGGGACAGAAAACTAGGTTCAACAACTCTAGCAACTTGAACCTGTCCCAAGGATACCAACACACCACTCAACACAACCAGACATAACTACTCAAGCTCTTATTAAAGGTAGGAGGTTAACTTACAAACAAGGAACCTGAGCTGGTTCCTTGAACCTCCAAGGCACACTGTTCACTTGAACTTGACAGATTTGGAGTTTGGGATCTCTACCCCACGCCATTTCCTTGTGTGTGCTTTCCCTTTTAGACCACTCATGCTTAAGACCCCTCCTTTCTTCCTGATTACCAGGCGCCACCTTCTGGCACACAGTGAGAGACTCCATTTTGGGAAGAACTTGAAAATCACTTGTACAGACTTGGTTTGGAGCATTGCTTGCCAAACAGCTCCAAAACCTTCTTTCTCTAAGAGATCTCTTCAGGCTGAACAGGAGAAGGATGATAGACCTTGGGAAGTCTCTGGACACACGCCATGTTTAGTCTTCTTCCTCTTGAAGAGATTGAACAGCTGGCTGGACAGAAACTCTCCAATGATTTGAAATACAATGAGGATGAGCCGATGCTTGAATTGGTGGAGCTTTGAGTTTCAGATACTAAGGACCTCCTTTATCTTGAGTTCTGGTGAGTCTCTTCCCTCCTGGAAAAGCTTTAGACCAGAGGATACAAGGATGAACAGAAACAGAGATTTTTGAAGAGAAGTATGAACTGTAACAGATTTGCGGAAGCTTTATGGATTCTCAGGAGCTTGGAGCTCTGATACCATGTAAGAATAGACAGATTATGGTGTGGTGAGTGTTGTTGAGAACAGAGAGTGGTCGGATTGAAAGAGAACAGAGTGAAGACAGTAAGTGAGAATTAAAGAGACTGCAATGGAGCAAAAGAGAGATTAAGTGAGATTTGAGAGAGTATGAGAGAGATTCTTGTAACCAGAGATTAGGGAGAGTATAAGAGACTTGAGAATGGTGAAGAAGAAAGGGAAAACTCCCCCCCTTCAGCTTAATTTCGTAATGGTTACAATGGGGTGGCTTTAAAGCCTTTACAACAAGACAAACAAGACAATAAACAAAGAATATTTTAGGGAATGAATAAATAATATTATCCTGGGCAAATCAGAAGGGCAGACTGGCTGGAGAGAGAGAGAATGGCACGTCCAGCATGAGAGAAAGTGACATATCCTAACAGCTCTTTGGTCCTTAAGCTTGCATGTGACTTCTGATCTGATTTGAATTCAAACCGGATGTCTAGGCGCCATTTGCACACATTACTTTCTGAAGAAGATTCTTTGGCGCCAGGGACTCCCTCCCTATCTTTGCACCAACATGAATCGTACTCTCTTGCACAGATTTTGCACATCTCTTCTTTTTGGGTTATTCAAGGCAGTCCCGGACATTGCACATTTCATGATCTTCCATGTGCATTCTCAAGGCTTCTCTTGCACTCACTTCTCAGCTTGCGCTTCTTGCTTCTTCATTCCAACAGAGGAAGGATCCTTTCTCAGCCTGTGCTCCTCCTCAATACAGGTTGTTCTTGCTCTTGAACCGGCTCAGCTTGTGTATGCGGTTCTTGTGCTTCACTCTGATGTTCTTCTCTTCCTTGGTCTTGCTCACCTTGATGATGAGAACCTGAGTTGAACTCTCCTTCCTCACTCAAGCCGACTCCTTCTTGGCCATTTTCTTGAGTTTCAGGTTCACTTCCCCCTCATGATCAAGGTGAGGTGTTTGAGCAGCTCCACTTGGTGCAGTTGAGCTCTCTTCTTGTCTTCCACTTCTGTGGATTGATCCTGGTTCATCTTGATACCGAGACCTTCCAAAATGATTCTTAAGACTCCAGCCTTATCTGATGTGAGATCCTTCAAATCTTCTTGATTCTTCTCCTCATAGTATCCTCTTTCTTCAATGAACTTCACATCTCTAGATACAAGTACCCTTCTAGCTTCTGGATCATAACACTTATATCCTTTTTGAGTGTGTTGAGTAGCCAATGAACATTGCCTTTCTGCTCCTTGCTTCTAGCTTGTTCCTCAACTCTCCTGGTACTAGAACTAGCATAAGCATCCAAACACTCTCATGTATTCCAAGGATGGCTTGCGCTTGTTCAGAACTTCAAATGGTGCTTGATCCTTCAACACCTTTGTAGGCATCCTGTTGATTAGGTAGCACGCAGTGGATACAGCATCACTCCAGAATCTCTTAGGTACATTAGCTTGGAACATCAGTGACCGAGCCACTTCCATCAAGTGCCTGTTCTTTCTCTCAGCTACACCATTCTGTTGTGGTGTGTAGGGACAGCTTGTTTGATGAAGGTTCCCATGGTGATCTAGATGACTCTTGAACGCATAGCTTGTGTACTCTCCTCCATTATCTGATCTCAAAATTTTAATCCTAGCATGATAATGGTTAGTCACATAAGCTTGAAAGTTCTTGAATGCATCTATCACCCTATCTTTTGATGGAATGAGTGTTAACCAGGTGTATTTAGATTTTTCATCAATGAATGTGACAAAATACTTATGATTATCTCTAGAAAAACTAGGTGCAGTCCACACATCAGTATGAATCAAATCAAAGCAATTTTCATAAACAGTAGATGTTCTTGGAAACACATTCTTACAATGCTTGCCTAAAATGCAAGCTTCACACTTATTATTTTCAAAAACCACACCTGGTAACATCAAGTTTAAAGCGCCTCTCATGGGGATGACCTAGTCTAGCATGCCACAATGCATTTTTATTCAAAACTAGAAGCAGAAGTAAATGAGCAGTTATAATTGGAAACAGGATCAAGCTTCTCAAGCATGTATAAGTCTCCCTTTGTAACTCCTTTTCCAATCAATTGGCTGCTCTCAATATCCTGAAACTTCACATCATTAGACTGAATATAACATTGCAATTCAAATCAGTAGTGCATTTCTTAACTGAAAGTAGGTTTGATGTGATTCCGGATGTAAAAAGCTCTAGTGTTCTTATCAAATAGCTTAAGTTTCCTATTCCCTTAATAGGTATTTTATCCCCATTTGCAATCATCACACATCCATTAGTAGGTTTCTATATCTTTAATCAGGTTGGTGTCACTAATCATATGATGAGATGCAACCTGAATCTATAATCAATGGTTTGGATGTATTGCTAGCACTATGGCAGATGCTAATCTGTGATCTATATGCATTCACCCTAGCATTTCTATCAATGCAATGCTCAATTCCAGTCTTACTATCAATCCTAGCAATCTCAGCCACATTAGGAGTCATTTCTATAGTTCTAGCAATCATAGAAGCACCAAATGAATACCCATGAATGTTACCATTATCCTTGAGCATTTTGATGAGTGCATCCATCTCGGATCTCCTGATGAAGTCTTGATCATTGCCTCGGGGGTTGATAGCTCCAGTGTAGGTCACCAAAGCCTTTCCATCTCCTTCACGGTTCTCCACTTCAGCTCCACGGTTGGATGGCCCTGCTCCGCTTGATCCTTCAGTCATGTGAGCTTTTGCCTCTCTCTCCTTCATGAACTTAGCCGGCTTCAAGTGGGGATGGAGTATCCAGCACTGACTCTTCTTATGTCCATGCTTCTTGCAGTGATCACAATTCCCATTGAACTTCCTATCCTCATACTTGTTGTAACCAGCTTTGTTAGCTTGTGGAGGCTCTTCCCGGTCAGGTTGCACAGCGTTTGCAAGAGATAAGTCTCCCTTGCCTCCAAACAAACCCATTGAGCCCTGCTCCTTCTGTATCTTAGCACACACCTCTTCAAGGTCAGGCAGCTTCTCAGACCATAGCATGTGCTGGATAAGACCACTGTAGCTTGCATTCAACGTGAGCAGCAACCCAAAGACCTTGTCCTGCTCACGTCTCTCATTTAGAAGCTCTGGATCAACCGTGCTTGGCCTCAGCATCTCCAACTCAGACCAAAGAGACCTGAACCTCCCCAAGTGCTTAGTGAACTCCGTGTCATCTTGAGTTAACCCATTGATTGCCTTCTTCTTGACTTCAAACACTCGGTTCAGGTTAGAAGTGTTTCCATACACTTTCTGTAGAGTATCCCACAGCTCCTTGGCTGTCTCACAGTAGCTATAAGCATCTAGTATAGCCGGCTCCAAAGAGGCATGTAGGACAGACATCACCATCATGTCTTCTTGTTGCCACTTCTCTACAACGCTCTCCTCGGGACTCTCCGTTTCACCCCCCTGAGTAATCACCTTTGGAGCCTCACCAGATGTGATATGCTTCCACAAACCCTTGCTTCCCACAGCAGTTTCACCATCCTAGACCAGACTAGAGAGTTGGTTGTTTTGAATGTCACCGCGACCTTCATCTTCATGCCACTCTCCATCTTGAACAGCTTGACGTTTAAAACTTGAACAACCGGTTAGATCTTGAACTGAGAACCCACGCTGCTCTCTAGAACACAGATTCACTCTTGAGTCTTCAAATGAACCTCCCACGGACCACCAAGACACACACAAAACACCTTGAGCTTTTGAACTCTCAAGAAACTCTCAAACACACTCACTTGTTCTCTTAAAGTTTCAAACTTGAATCCCTAAGAGAATCACTCACGAACTCAGATTGTAATCAACCTGGCTCTGATACCATATGACTTTAGGAATATAAAGATTAATCTGAGTTTAGAATAGGATTAAGGAAGAGAATAAGAGATTTACGAAACTGATTAGAGACTAATGAAGAATCATGATGAAATGAGTAAAGAGAAAGATTGTTTAGAACTATCTAATCTTTATTAAGAGATGAGATTACATATATATAGGTCCATACACTTAGGTTTTCGAAATCAATAAAGCTAAGTAAGCATGTAGAGTCAAGAGGAGCCTAAGCTTTAATTTGAACCGGCCAATGAGGTGTTTCACACGTTTGGAGCATCTTCTTGATCCAAGACTAGATGCTCTAATGAGATCCTAGGACCCTTCTCTGGATGGTTTGGATAGATCCTTGCATAAACGAATCAAAGACTCAAGTTTATCAGGTTGTGGATCGAATGGTGACACAAGAGGCTGCGGAAAGGCTCCTTGATACTCCTAGGCTTAGATCGGATATGACACACACCTTTCTAAAGCCCTTGGGCGTTGGATATTACACACCAACAGACTGGATACTACTCACCAGACACTCTCTTAACTCGTGAAAGCGGGAGAAAAAACAACAAAGGGTTTAAATGAAAGAAAACTTGATAGATGCTAGGTTTGCCGAGTTAACATATATATAGTGAAAGGCTTGGAACAGGCTCCAAGCATTTCGAAATTAAAGGAACCGGCTCCTCCATTAATGTAGAAGTAAAAGACAAACTTAGATAGAGTTTCGAAAATGAAAGACATAAATACTTAGAAGTAAAGATAGCATAAGGTTCTTCATGTGGTTTGGTCCGAGAGTATCAACTATGTGATAAGATAGCAAGACTATGGCCTCGTTAAAAACCTATCATTGCAAAACCCATGGGACAAAAACAATGATAGGAAAAGAGCACACATAGCTTGCTAGCCTAGATGATACTCAACTTGATGGTAAGATGGCTTGAATGGTGATAAGCGTATCTTGAAGTATCAAGCTTCCTCCAAGACATTCTTCTGCTCCAAGGACTTCCTGATTAGTCCTCCAATAGCTTCTTTGAGTTTCCTAGCTCTGGCTCGAGTCATGGGACCTTTAGGAATGGATAAGACCTCATCTTCTTTAGCTGGTTCATCTCTACTCGCCATCTCTATCTCCATCAGCTGGGGTCCATGATCATATCAACCCTCCTCTTGAAAAGGATTTGACCTCAAATCAGGTTCATCTTGAGATCAATCTTGTAGGCATTGTTGGATCTCTTTGTGATCTCAAAAGGTCCATCAATTCTTGGCATAAGCTTTGACTTCCTCTCATTAGGAAACCTCTCTTTTCTCAAATGAACCCAAACTTTAATCACCCCCTTAAAGACCCTCTCACGCCTTCCTTTGTTGGCATGCTTGACATACTGCTTAGTTTTCTCTCAATGTTGAGCCTAGCTTGCTCGTGGAGTTGTTTCACCATCTCTGCCTTCTTTTGCCATCCAAACTGACCCTTTCACACTCAGGTAAAGGATTAAATCCAAAGGAGAGGTGGGATTGAACCCATAAACAATTTCAAGGGTGAAAACTTAGAAGCAGAATGCACAGCATGATTATATGCAAATTCACAATGTGGCAGATAGTCTGTCCCCAAGATTTCAGATTCTTTTTAATGAATGCACGCAAGAGTGTTCCTAGAGTTCTATTAACTATTCAGTCTGTCCATCAGTTTGCGGATGACAATAGTGGAGAACAACAACTTAGTGCCTAGCTTAGACCAAAGAGTTTTCCAAAAATAACTAAGAAACTTAGTATCTCTATCAGAAACTATGGTTCTAGGCATGCCGCATGTAAACGCACAATCTCCTTAAAGAACAGATTAGCTACATGCAATGCATCATCAGTTTTTGTGACATGCTATGAAATGTGCCATTTTTGAGAACCTGTCAACAACAACAAAGATAAGAATCCTTCCCAGTCCTAGTTCTAGGCAATCCAACAATGAAATCCATAGATATGTCATTACAAGGATGATAAGGTATAGGGAGAGGAGTATACAAACCGTGAGACTGAACCTTGACTTGCTTTGTTTGCAGTTGCACATCTCTCACATAGTTTCTCCACATCTCTTTTCATCCGAGGCCAAAGAAATGATCCTGCAAAGTTTTAAGAGTCTTTGCAATACCAAAGTGACCCATGAGACTTCCTCCATGAGATTCCCTAACAACAAGTCTCTCAAAGAACAATTAGGCACACACAGTCTATTATCATAAAAGAGGAATCCTCATGTCTAAAATAATCCAAACAGCAAATTCTCACAAGAGGTTATAAGCTTCTTTAAATCTGGATCAGATTCATACATTTCTTTAATCTGCTCGAAAACCTAATAGCTTTAGCATCAAGAGTGTTCAAGAGAACATACCTTCGAGATAGTGCATCAGCAACTATGTTTTCTTTACCTTGTTTGTACTTGATGACATAAGGAAAGGTTTCTATGAATTCTACCATCTTGCGTGTCTCTTGCTGAGCTTGTTCTGTCCTTTCAAGTACTTGAGAGACTCATGATCCGTGTGTATCACAAACTCCTTGGGCCACAAGTAATGCTGCCAAGTCTGCAAGGCTCTCACCAAGGCATACACTTCCTTATCATAAGTTGCATAGTTGAGAGTGCGCCTCCAAGCTTCTCACTGAAATAAGCTATGGGTCTCTTCTCCTGCATAAGACCGCACCAAATGCCCAATTCCTGAGGCATCACATTCAATTT